>NW_021604657.1:506104-514504 GCF_004785775.1 Grammomys surdaster
CTTCTTCTTCTTCTTCTTCTTCTTCTTCTTCTTCTTCTTCTTCTTCTCCTTCTCCTCCTCCTCCTCCTCCTCCTCCTCCTCCTCCTCTTCTTCTTCTTCTTCTTCTTCTTCTTCTTCTTCTTCTCCTTCTTCATGTTTTAAATTGAAATAGAATTATCTTACTTACCCCCTTACCTATCTTTTCTTCAGTGGTACCCCTACCATCTCTGGGAGGTCTTGCATGTTCTCTACAACTCTCAAGTTGATAGCATCCTTTCCTCTGTGTGTGTGTGTGTGTGTATGTGTGTGTATCCATATATCCAAATACACACACACACATACATACACACAGATTATTCAAACATATATGGGATATATTATATTAAAATATTCATGCACAAATCTATATAAATAAAACCTATGAGTTGGTTTTAGGTGTTGGTGTACGTATGATTTCAAGGCTGACCACTCTGCATTTGACAACCATTAATGGGGCTCATCCCTGGGAGAGACTAATTCTCCTTCTCCCTGAAGTCATTAGTTGCCTATAGTTTTTTTTTTTCAAGAGGTGGGATCCCTTGGGACATTACCCCTTCCATGTTAACATGTCTGGTGATACTGCTATTGTTGCAGTCTTGTTTATGCAGCCATGTCTAGGAGAGATAGTTTTATAGTAGACACCCTGATATTCTGACTCTTAGAATCTTTGCTTCCCCTCTTCTGTGGTGTACCCTGAGCCATAGATATAGGAGCTGTGTATAGCTGTATTCACTGGGGCTGGGCTTCCCATGATCTGTTGATCTCTATATTATGTCCAGGGTGATTTTTCTGTTAAGGTCTCCATTTGCTGTAGAGAGAGGCTTCTTTGATGAGAGGTGGTAACTACAGTTGTTTGTGAATAAAGATAAAATTTAGGATGTATTAAGACATGTCCATCTAACAAAGTGTTGATGGGAGATTATTTTCTTAGGTCCATGACCTCACTAGCCCTACAGAGCTGGCTAGGTTTCCGGTACCAGGCATTCTTGTCCAAGGGCACAAGTTCTGAAATAATGCCCAAAGAGGGCAGTGCTGGATCACCTCCTAATGTCACTCTGAGTAAGCAATCTGCACTTCCACTCAGCCTGGTATTCCTCCGGGCTGTGAATCACATCTTCCATCAAGAGTTTTATCAGAAGGTCATCTGTCTTAGACCCATGGTTCTCACATTTTATTGCAAAACAGAATCATCTGAGGACATTGAAACACTCCTGATCACGTGGCAAAACTATGTCTTCATTACGTAAGTGTGTATTGAAGACCATGAAGTTAGTTCACTGGCTCTTAAGTTCCCCAGGGGATTTCCATGTATAAGCAATTCAGAAACATAGGCACAGAGCCCCAGGGTGAGCTGAGGAGCCTGTGGTGTCACAGAACTTAGACATAGAGGTTTAACATTAGTAGGTACACCACATCGTGGAATTTATGTAAGGATCTAAAGCAATGATTAGAAAAAGTTTTTGTTGTTGTTTTAAAAATATTACTCAGATTGATGCATACATGTGAGATGGCTCATTGGGTGTAGGAGCTTGTCACCAAACTTGAGGACATGATCCATCAGTCCTCCAGGATCTATAGTAGTAAGAGAGAACTCACTCCTGTAAGTTGTCCTTTGAACTCTAAATGTGGCCTGTGGCACACATAGCCTCATTATACACACAAATAAATAAGTGAATGTTTAAAAATGCTAATATTCACAATTCATTTCCTCATGTGACCTGTAGGTATTGATATCTACCATGCTCCAAGGTAAAGCTGTTATCTATCTATCATCTATCATCTATCTATCTATCTATCTATCTATCTATCTATCTATCTATCTATTTTTAAGTACAAGAGTGGACTAATTGAGTAGTCTGTGGGGTGACCGTGCACTGGTGTTACAGGTCATGGACCGCTTGGGAATGCTCATCACAGATCACAAGAGAGGATAGGGCCTCTCATCTAATCATGGCAGGAATCTTAATTTATAGATCTATTCTACACCATGCCACCCTGAGCACACCTGATCTTGTCTGATTTATGGATTCTCTCTAAAGGCCAAGGGACTGCTAGATGCTTTAAGACTCACAGTCTTTGAGATGCACTTTTTTTTTTCATGATCTTGAGGACGCTCTAGAACTTTTTACTTTGGTGAGAGGAAATCCTCTTTCTACTAGTGGTTCAGTATTTCTGAACTACAGAGGCACTTACTGTACAAAGTTCTTAGCAGAAAGCATGGACTAATCAATTCCTTGATCCCAGAGAACTACAGAGTAAGGGAGCATTTTCCTCCTTCTGTGAACGTGGCCTCTCACCTCTGTTGTTTTGGGGTCGTTTTCAGTGTGGGCTTGATGTATTGACCAGGCCAGTCTCTGAGTCCTGGGTTCAAGTGATCCTCCTATGGTTGCCTCCAAGGGCCTGGGATAACAAGGTGTGCACTGTCATATTTGGCTTATCTCTCAGTTTGAAATCTCTGTCGTCACGTTGGGGATGTGTGAAAATAGCAGCTTATTAGGCTCACAGAATGATAACTAATTGCTCGTTATGTGTTAGACCTTGTATTGTATGATTTCCCTTAAGCTCCTTGGATTCTCAGGCCCTTCTAAGTTGTGAGTTACTGTTTTCTCAATTGAATCAGTAAAGTAAAATCCAGCAGAGGGTATCTTCTCGGTCACCTGACTTTGGGATGCTAACATAGAGTGTAGGTTCTCCTTATGTCACTTCAGAGCCCTAGCTCTGGAATTCATGAACGGCCTCTGTTACCAGTGAGTTCAGGGTAGTGTGATGAGCGTATTTCTTTTTTTCCATGTGTAGTGCAGACAAAACTGAAGGGGAAACACACATACACAGACAGACAGCAAGACAGATGACAGAGAGAAATGCAGAGAGATAGAAACAGAGGGAGATAGAGAGACAGAGGCAGAAAGAGACAGAGACAGAGAGACAGGGAGACAGAGATGGAGAAGGTCTGAGAGAGGTTCATACAATGACCTCTCACAGCCTCTTTGCAGGGAATTTGCCTCTGCCTCACATGGCTTGGCCTCAGAAGCTCTTGAGGGCTTTCGTGCAAGCCCCTGGAATATCCTCAGCCTTGTGTACCCACTACAAAGATAGCAACTCACAGGATAGTGCTGTTCTTATGTAAGATGAACCTTCCCTCCTCAGTTAAATTTCTCTGGCAAAGTCTTCAGAGATACACCCAGAGGGTTCTTCTCTAGGGATTCTAATGGACACAAGCTGACAATACAAAGTAGCAATCCCACAGCTATTGATTGTGAAAACTAAAAACTTAAGTTCCAAGACACATACAGAAAATCCCTAAATTGGAATGTATATAGCTTAGAAACAACCTGAAATATAGGAACACTTCTATAAAAGCTCCTCTAGAACTCAGAAAGACAATCTTAACCAAGATCCCCAAACTCTGTGAACAGTCGTCATTTTTTAGCTACCTCTTTCTTCCCTCAGGGAATCATAATTTTGATTCTCTCTAGTATAAGAGGCTGATTTCCCTAGTTTCTAATTCAGCATTATTGTTAAATTAAGTAAGTCTTACTTTAAACAACCTTCTTCAGTTCAACATGAAGCTTGTACTATTTTCTCTGTAGAAACATGTGGCAGAATATTAGATAATCTTTATTGCTGTGTTGTGGAATATTGTTGGAATTTGCCATAGTTACTTATATTCTTTATTATTGATGGAGTTAAAATCGTTGATAACTGTGATCTCTGATATTGCTAACTCCTTCTCCAAACTGTGTATCTCCATGTTTGCTTATCTGTGGGTCCCTTTCTGTATCTAGAGAAAGAACTGGGAGATTAGTCACTGACAAAGAAACCTTTCCCTGAGCTAGGATTTATGATTTTATTACATTTTTTTCTAGACAGGACTTTGCAAGTGGTTTCATTATTTTTATTTGTCCTCCCCTTCTCTGGCCTTCTACTATATTTGGTATCTTATTCTCTCAACCTCTCTGTCCAGTTTCAGAATACATTTCCCTAAGACCACACACCTTCATCTGTCATATCACAGTTATCAACATGCTGAGAATTGCCTGTCACTCATTTGAAAGCAGCCCCTGAGCTCTGCTGCCATCTGACTCTCAGATTATTTACCAAGCTGCTGAATCTGTAAATATCCAGGGGCTTGGCTCCTTAGGTGTTTGCTACTTCTGGACTGATACAGTGGTCAGATGATTTACTATGCCTGCTTTTGTATCTGTTGAAATTGGCTTGGTTTTGCTTTCTGTCCCACTGTCCAGCTTCATCAGTGTCTTAAACGAGCGACATCCAGTCATAGAGAATTAACTGGACTGTGTGAGCCTCAGAATGAGTTGGTTTTTTTTTTTTTCTTTTTTCAAAAAAAAAAAAAAGAAGGAAAGTATTTCCTTCTGAACCACAGCCACTGTGCTGTGTGTGGCGTCTGCTTACATGGAGATTTTGTGGGGTGAAATTCCAGATCCCTAATGCCACAAAATAACCAAATCTACTACATTTTAAATCAAGTTTCTTCTTCCAGAATACCATGCCCACAAAAATGTCCTGTAGGGTTGTGTTACTGGGTATATGTGAGAGAGAATGAGTCCCGGGTCTGCTCGCTTCTAGCTTCTTTTGACTGCCTGCTGACTTTAAGCGGTTTGTCTAACTCCCAGTTTTATGCAGAGCTTGGTGTGGTGTGAAGCTCCGGGAGAGGGTTCTTCTTCCGTGGCTAATCTAGTTGTTTTGTTAGAATGGTGTTTAGGGTCACCTGACACTCCCCGTGTGTGTCTCCTCTTGTCTGGTTCACTCCCAACCAGAGGGCGCTGGACTTCCCGCTGACCATCTTGCCTACACAATAGAGACAGCCAGATGTAGAAAAACAGACCAAGGGAAAAAAGTCAGAAAAGAAACTGCCTGGCATTTCTTATATAGCTTAACTCATCGGGCGCCCACAATAATGAAATGCTCCTCCTCCTCTCGTGGGTTCGGCAGCTTTGATCCGGAACTCCCAGGTGCCCAAGTGAGGGGTAGAGCTATGAAAATTCAAACAGAGTGACATTTTCCAAGGAGAATTGGATTAGTGGAGGGGAAAATGCTGCCAAGATGAAAACCTTTCAGGATGGGGAATGATAAAGTGCAATGGCAACATCATACCTTCTACATGATTCTCTTCACAGGGAAGGGATGTGACCTTTGTGTGAAGGAAACCTGGGCTCCACCGCAGACATTTCTCTAATGCTAATGTTCCCTTACCCAGCTGCAAAATCCATCTGCGCCCTTCAAATACTTCTCTTCTCCTTCCTGCTCTGGTTATTTTTCCGGGCACGCTTCTTAAACTGCCAGAACTTAATATGATTTTACAACCTGGAGCCAAACTTTGGAAGCTTGAAGAATAACTGACAGTCAGACACAAGTGCGAACTGACCTCTTTCACATACACATGGCTGTCAAGATAAGGGAACCCAGGGCTCTGCTGGTATTGGGGGAAACAGCTTAGCCTCATTTGAACTCACTTCCTGCTGGATGGGCCTCTTGGTTGGTTGAGTTCCAGAGATAGGGTCCCACTGTTGCTGCTCGGGTTGCCCTGGAACTCAGATTCAAGTTGCCTCTTCCTTCTGAGTGCTGGGCTTACAGGTCTCACTGGTTGGCCCAGGCAGTTACCTGGGGCATAGCCCTGAGGGCGAGAAACTGAGTTTACAGAATACATTTTGTGAAAAACCTCTTGAAACCAAGGAGCTACTCCTGTGTTTTTCAGTCTTTTCTATTCTTTATAATCTACAGAAGGAGTATCATTTTCTCATCTACAGATAAGAAAGAGGAGTCCAAAGCCCTTTACGCACCTTGGGGACAGTAATTCTGAAAGCAGAATTTGTACTTAGATTTATTTTCATTGCAGTGGCCAGAATGGCTAGTCACTGAGCCCCAGACACACAGTAAGGACTTTATACATTTCATTGTTCACGCTTCCATTAAGGTACCTATCCTAAAGTTGAAAACCTGGGGCTAGAGAAGTTTTGTTACTTGCTCATGAATAGCAGTCATGAGACTTTTGTTTCTCTAGCCTTGAATTTACTACGTGACTAAGGATGACCTCGAACTTCTGATCAGCCTGTTTGTACCTCCGAAGTGCTTGGATTGCATGCCTGGTGTATATGGTGTTGGCAATAGAATCAGGGGTTTGGGGCATGTTAGGCAAACATTCTACCAAGTGAGTCAAATCCCCAGTCCTAGTGTGAGACTTTGTGATCAAGAAAAATATATTAATCTAATAAGAGTTAAGTATCCCTATGAGTGCTGTGAGACCGCATCCCCACTAACATGTTTGACCTTCAGAACTGCATAATAAGAATGAAGACAGGAAGGTGAAGCCAGGGAACAATTCTAAGCACGCTCTGATCTTAAGCCAATCATTCTGCCCATAGGCCATGAAAGGTTGCAGTGCAGGGTTCAGGATGTTTCCTGGTTACGAAAGGATTCACATTCAAGATGAGTGAAGTTTTCAAATCATGGTTGTCACTCCCATTGCACCTCCCTGAGCCTCAGGGGGTGAGCACACAAAAGCTTCTGAAAAGACCAGTGATGGTTCAGAGGGAAACATAGTTAGATCAGAAGTTTGAATTCAGCACACAGGTGGATATTTGCTGAATTCACACAGCAGACATGGAGTTCCATGCCTCAAAGATGCCACAGCCACTTATGATCTGTCGTCTTCTCACAAGCCTTCAAATCCAGGAACTGAAGCCCTATGAGATCTGGCTCAGTGAAGCAAGAGAGTAGGAGTCTGATTGCCAATCCTCATTCTTCAGCCTGTGCTTTATGGCAACTGAACATTTGTTATTCTTCTCATTGTCGGGACTAAGTATCCAATAAAGCAACTTCCTTTCCTCTGTGTGTTCTATGCTTCTTTCTCTAGTGTTTGTAGAACCCAGAATGCAGATCTATCAATGAGGACAGGGTCTGCCCTTGACCATGTAAAATATCTGTCAACACAACTGCTTATTATGGCATCCCTAAAGCTCCACAGTGCAGTAGTCTTCGTGTAAAACACACCCCAATTCTCTCGTCTGTCAGACAAGTTTAAGTGGGTGCTTTTTGTCATGGCTTTCTGCAACCCGGTTTTCTACCATGTGCTCTGGATAAAACCAGCTCCTTCATAAGCAACCACTGCAGACCTAGCAAACAAAGCTGTCAGTACTCTATTTGCTGTAGTTTTACAAAGAGAATCAGCTCAGGAGTAGTCACTGTGTATCAGCACTGTCTGCACATATACTTTAGTTTCCCACAAGGATAGCAGCAGAGAAATTTTGCTCCACTATAGTGGGTATAGGAAGCTGAACCACCTGAATATCATTAAAATGGTCTAATGCTAGCAGTTTCATGAGTTTCAATTTCATAACATAAATGGAATTTGTCAGGTAGACACACAATTGTTGGATAGATAGTACACATTTAACTGATTAACATTTTAAGAGGGTGAAGCGATTGGCCTGGTGGATAAAGTAACTGACGTTTCTCCCCACTTCTGTGCCAAACTGGCACCTGTATGTGATGTAGAAACCACCCGCTTGCTGCTAGAGTTGCTTCACTTGTACAATCACTGACATTTTAGTAATCATTTACTACACATTGCGTGACACCCCTGTGACATGTGGACAAAGACTCTCCCCTTGTGACATGTCGGGCAGGGGGTCAGGGGGATAGTAGTTGCTTTACTCACAGCTGTGACTGAAGCAATTCAAAGAAGGAAGGGTTTAGTCCATCCTGGTGGGGAAGCCACAGCAGCAGATGTGAGAAACATCTGGTCACATTACATGCTAAAGCAGGAAGCAGGGTATGATGGACGCTGGCAGATGTCCCCTTTTCCTTTCTATCTTGCCCAGAAGAACATGCTGCCCAAATGTGCAGTGGTTCTTTTCACCTCAGTTAAACCTTTCTCAAAACACCCACAAAGGCCAATGGATTTCCGAACAGATTCTAAATCAAGTCAATTTGGCAACAGTTAGGCAGCAAAAGGACAGAAGCATGGTAAATGTGGTCAACTGGAGAGCCGGACAGGGGTATGGAAGGAAGAAAGGCTGCTTGCTGCCTCTTTGGAGAGGCAGAGAGAAGTGAAAGAAGGAAAGTATATGACAGGGAGGAAGACAATGGCCAGACTCCAGGGAGAAAGCCTGGAGGTACCCTTTCCTGGTGACAGCACTGAGGGGACAGAAGCCAGGCTAGTGTGATAATTTTAAGGAGTTTGTTATCTTGAGAAAAACAGAACATCCCAGAGAGCTTCATAAAGAGGAAGGACTTGCATGGATTTATGTATTAGAACATGTTATTTAAAAATAATTTAGGAGCGGGATTCTGAATTTCAAACAAGAGGTTCAGGTCTTTCTTTCTTTCTTTCTTTCTTTCTTTCTTTCTTTCTTTCTTTCT
>NW_021604657.1:514514-568674 GCF_004785775.1 Grammomys surdaster
TCTTTCTTTCTTTCTTTCTTTCTTTCTTTCTTTCTTTCTTTCTTTCTTTCTTTCTTTCTTTCATGGAATGAACCTTAAAGATCTGGGACCACATCATCATCAATGTCTTGGTGTTTCTGCTGAGTGTATGATGTCTGCTGTCACGTTGGGAGGCCTTTTTGTTTTAAGCATTAGGTTGTCTTGGGTGGAAGAGTTGGCTCCAATCCTCTATCTGACTGAGTACAGAAGCCCATTCCCCTGCTGTTTCTCCCGGGCTTTGTCAAGAGCCTTTGCTGTCTTGTTTCCTTTAAGGCTGGGCATGGTGGATCATGCCCGTAGTGCCAAATTTGGGGTTCTGCATTGTGAATTCATAGTCAGCTCACAGACGAGTCACAAACAATGACGGGCAGTGAATAGAAACATGGGAGAAGTGGTCTGGCTTCCATATAATCTATTCTGGAAATAAAACAGAAATCTCTTCTTCCATCCAACTGGAGCCCGTGGCCTGACATGCTCCACTGCAGTTAGCCCACCCCCTGCTGCATAGCACGTTCCATGTGCATTCCCATGTGCATGCCAGCAGGTGCAGGGCAGGGACTATTGAGTCAGAGGATTCTCCAATATTCACAGCCTTAAAAGGCCTAAATTTGAAAGGTTTTATAAGCAAAGGCTAGAAAATAATATCTCCATTATACATTTCTAAAAGCCCGTTTCTCTTATTTTCTTGGCATACTCATTTAATTTTTGTTTGTGTCTCCTGTGACATATTTAAATTGTATCTCATGATTATGGATAGATCTCTGGATCAAATTAGCATATTGAATAAGCACCTGCTATCTGCTAGCGAGAGGGGATACTGCAGACATATTAGTTAGGCTCCAGGAGAAAGAAGCAGGAAGAGACATACGCAAGTCTCTGACTCCAGTTGATACTCAGTGAAACTGTTGGGCAAGAGGGAGGATGGATGCTCTAGGAAGAGTTGGCAAGTATGCGGTCATCTGTTGCTTACTGGTGATAGAACATTCATGTAAAAAAACTTCTCATTTAGTGAGTACAGATCGTTTGCTGTATACAAATTAGTGAGTCATTTACTGAGGAGTTAGAGAAGAAATGCAGGAAGGATATCTTGCCATGTTAGCATGGGGACCTGTATTTGGATCCTCAACACCCACACACTAGCTGGTGCTGGGCACCTGTAACCTCAGTGCTGAGTTGTGCAAAGTGGGTGGGTCCTGAAGGCTTCCTGGCCAGCCACTCTAACAGAAACTCAAACTTTAGATGCAGTGAGGAGGCTCGAACTCAAAATTTAAAACATGGAGATGGCCATGTAAGTTAAAATGTAGGCAGTGCATCCTGAGATTTAATTTGACTATTACTAGTGCATTTTAGTTCCAATTATCAACTGCAAAAAGTATTCTTTTTCTAGTTTTTGATTTTGAGATTTTCCTTATAAATGTCAGCTCATTCGACGTCAATTGTCACTGCAAATTTACTGGAGGATGTGGCATGTGTTATATACGCTAACAGATGAGTCTGAAGGCCAGCAAAAGTCATTAGGGAGATTTCTCAATGTCAGGAAGCAGGCAGAGTATGGATGAGGATGGACATAGAAACTGCATCCACCGAGTGACATGCCACTCCCCAAATCCACAGGCACGTGTGTCACCTGTGACCCAAAGGCTGCATGTGGCCCAGGAGAGCTGTGGAGGCAATCCAACACAAAATCACAAACTTACTTAAAACATTGTGAGTTTCTAATGTAACTACACAGTTTTTAACGCTGAACTGTGTCAGGAAGTGGTACCCTAAAATTATGCTTAATTATTCTGATAGCCTTTTTGTTCGTTTCATTTCTTCTTTTTCCATTTGGACTATCTTCAAATTTTAAACATATTTTTTTTCAATTAACACGCAAAATAGCAGGCAGGTTTCTTTATGACATCTTCATATTCATGTATATCATTGCACTCTGCCCATGTTTCCTCCCTCCACACTTCTTCTGTCCCTTCTCCCTGTGACTTCCTGCCTCAGAAAAAAAGTTTAGAATAGAAATAGAATCACTGTATGGCTCAGCAATTCTACCTTAGATGTGGACCAAAGTAATTGAAAACAGGTGCGCAGATACTTTCTCGTAAATATTCAAAACACATTTATGATTTATAATAGGGTACTAGCAACACTGATATCCATCAGTGGATAAAAAGTAAACAAAGTACAGTATACATATGTATACAATTTTTAAAATGTTTCTTTACCATTGGTGCGTCAGGCAGGTCACACATCAAAGGATACATGTTGAGGTCAGAGGACAACTTCTCTGGAGTCTTTCCTTTCCTTCCATCATGAGTTCCTGGACTTAAACTTGGGTTGCCAGGCATGCGTAGTGCTGTATGTGAAACAAGATTAAACTACACCTCGACTCCACATATATGCCCTACACCATGTCTTTTCATCTTGCTTTCTTTTTTGAAAATTTTTTTATTTTTTATTTTTTAGCACTCAGGAATGAAGCTTTCCAATGGGAAGATAGTTTACCAGTCAGATAACAGCTTGCTGGAGATAATGAATCCAGATAAGGCTGTTGGCAGAGCCAGGGAAAAGAGTCCTTTCTCCTGTGGTTGTAACCTAGAGTTGTCTGGTACCCTGAAGAAAGTGACCTCATCTCAGCTTCCATTAGCTACATCCTGATTCTTACCATCTATTATGACAATATCCCTATGATGCCTTAGGAATTTGGGTGTCTTTTTTACTTCCTGTTAGACCATGACTGTCCTAACTGAGGTCTCTAATTTATGGCTTAATGTATGAGTTTAAGGGGCAGTTTCACTCCATGGCTTCCTACACTTTAACAGATCATTAGACTCTCGAGGTGATGAAGTTATCACCTGTCTCTGGAGGAGCATAGAAGACTCACTTAAACCCACCCTGAATCAGCAAACACCCATTTAATTGTATCGTGAGCATGCCAAGTGTAATTGTAGCAGTAACAAGCAAAGTGTTTGTGAACAGTAGCAGCTGAGACTATTGGTTATGTGATTGATAAATCAGGGCACTGTCTGAACACTCTTTATCCAACAGGCATCTTTATACAGTACTGAGGTAGTTGCCTTGACTTTCAGAATCTGGGTTCACCTTTCACGTATCTTCCCTGACCTCACTGTAGCATAGTTCCTAACCTGGGAAAATGAAGGTAAAAGCAAGCAAACAACAAATAAGCAAAGACACTAGCACTTGGCAAATTTTCTGAGGTATTGACAAGGAAAACAATTAATGATTTGTTTTGTCCCTAGAAGCCTGGAGTTCAGAAAGTTCACATGTAAGAATGAGGGAGAGTTAAGGAAGAGTGAAGTTCTGTCTTTATGCCTTGTTTCCAGAGATACTGGGAATGGCTGTAAGATAGGCTATCTCAAAGAAAAAGAAGTCACTCTGCCAATTTTAATTCTGTTTTACTCCACACTCTATTTTTTTAAACAGTTTCACATTTCTTTATGTTATTATTATTATTTTGAGGGAGTCTCAGTATGTAGCCCTGGCTGGCTATGTAAACCAGACTGACTTCAAACTCACAGAGATCTACCTGCCATTGCTTCTGGATTGCTAGAATTAAAGGCAAGTGAGACCATATCCTCCCTAAGATTTTAACATACTATTTCTCATGTCATTTTTCTCTATTGATTTGGAAAATGGTCTATATTTTCTTAGAACTCCAGAAATGATAAGATTTAAAATCAGTATATGTACGATTAATCAATAGTTTATATAATCAATATATCCCAAACTATAGTGCCCAAATAATTTCTATTCTCAACACTTCTCTCTGGAATATAATCAATGGCCTGATTATTTTTAAAGATTTCATATATGTGTGTGTGTGTGTGTGTGTGTGTGTGTGTGTTTCTATTTGAGTTGATGTATACCACATGTGTGTAGGAACCTCATGGAAGCCAGAGAGGGTACTGAGTCACCTTGAAGCTGAAATCTGAACCTCTGGAATGTCTTTTCTATTGCTGTGGTTAAAAAAAACAAAAACAACAAACAACAAACAAACAAACAAACTATGACCAAGACAACTTATAAAAGAAAGAGTTTATTTAGGGCTTACAGTTTCAGAGAGTTAGTGTCTTTAATGGTGGAACAGACTGGAGGTGTTTTGGGAAGAAGCTAAGAGCTAACATCTCAAACTACAAACAGGAAGTAGAGAGAGCTAGCACAGTATGGTGTCAGTCTTTTGAAACCTCAAGCCTGTCTCCAGTGGCATACTTCCTCCAGCAAGGCCATAGCTCTTAACCATCCTCAAATAGCCAACAGGGGACAAAGTATTTGAATGATTAAAACTTTGGGGGAATACCTCATTCAAGCCATCACAGGGACATACTCTCTATAGGAGCAGTAAGTAAGTCCTCTTAGCTGCTGAGCCATCTCTCCAGCCCCATTTCTTTTATTTACTTTTTATTTCATAAATTACATTATTTTTATTGAGTATTTTTTTTACCATAAATGTCTGTTCAGATTTAATCCTCCAGTTTATTGGTTTGGGCCCCAATGCCTTCTAAGCAGACCTCTGACATCATTTCTCTTTTCTCTACAGAGTAAAGTTTGGGACATTGTTAGTTTTCAGACAGCATTTCCTGCGGCACAGGTTAGTTTGGGACTGGCAGTGTAGCTGAGTGTGTTGGACTCCTTCATTTGCCTTCTGAGCAGTGATGCTGAGATTACAGGGGTGAGCCACCACACACCACAGCAGGCTACATAAATACACTTTGAAATATTCTTTTTGTTGTGAGGACAAGAAGTAAAGGCACTTCTTGTCCTCTGTCACATTTGCATTGGTATACTCATTCTTTTTAGTACAAAATCTATCTTTTTTTTCTTCCTGATACTCAGAATTTTTTTTTCTGCACACAGTGTTGTTTTAATACAGCTAAAATAGATCGAGACCAATTGGCTTTCCTCTATTTCTACATATCAGATTGGGTTGTCTGAATTTGAAACCTTGCCTTTTCATCAGTACTGGGAAATTTCTTTCACTGTTGCTTTAAATTTTCCCTTTCTATCCTTGTTAATCATGCCCCTGCCCAAACTCTCTTTGCTTATATTGTAGTTCTCCCCTCTTCTCTCTCAGCATCTATTTCTTAATTTATACATATTTTTCTGTTTTATCACATATGGATAATTAGATCAGTCTCCAACTTGTTTAAATTCAATGATCAGTTTACTTTGAATGATTATAGAGTGCTAATTTCTACAAAATACATTTGATTATTTTTCAAATATGCCCCATCATTTTTTATAGTTTCTTAGTCATAGTTTAGATTTTTTTATTATACTTTAGCCTGCATATACACATTTGAATAAACACAGATCCACGTGAGTCCTAAAATTCAGTTCTTGGCAGTAGTTTGCTTACTATTTGCTTTTTTATTTGACTTGCCATGATGCCCACATGTTAGCCTTTTGGGTTTGGTTTTATGATCTACTTAGTATTTTCTGAAATCCAAGACAGATGTGGGCTAGGTGTAGAGCAGAACTTCCTGATAAAAAATGGTTGTTAGGAAGAAAGTAAGTTAAAAGGGGGAGTATGAAATGGGAGAAAATGTATTCTGTTCTGAAATACAGGAACTGAGTTTTTCACTCCTTCCCTTTTCCAACTCACTGTCCAGCTGTCTTTCTCACTCTGAAGGCAGACTCACCATTGTGTGGTGATGGGCTTGAACTTAGAGATGCTGGATAAAGAACTGAATATAATAGGTAGATTCCCTACTTGGCATTGGTCACCTTAGGGGTCAGTCCTCTGAAGTGAAGTGAAGTTGACCAATGCCATGTGGTGATAATGGCTGGGACTGGGAAATTCATTTGTTAGATCTATAGGTTGAAATACTTGATGGATAGTTGATGCCCTGGTCAGGACATATAAAGAAAGAATGGAGTGGATATGTTCAAGTTTGCCTAATCTGTTTTCTTCATGCTTCTTTATTCATCATTTGGCTTTTACATGAAGTATTCATAATATTGCTGTCATTGTCTTCTTTAGACGAAGAGTTTTCCTTCATAATTTTCCACCAGCATCACTTTCCAGCCTGAGACTTGACTTCCTGCACCACTGGGTCACTAGACATCTCACTCCTTTGCAAAAGAAGAGGCCTGGAGACATAATGGCTCAGTTATCATTTTTTTATCCAATTCTCCCAGTTCTCAAGTTGACTTAGAACCAGTCTTAGACATGGGGCCTTTTCTAGAATTTCCCCCTTTCTTTGACTTCCTGCATCATAGAAATCTAGTGCTGTCTGAGCATAAAAATCAGTTCCCCCTTTGACCCAGAATGAAGAATGAAGAGAATGGGGAATGAAGAGAAACAAAAAGTAAATAAATAAAAAATGCAGTGTAAATGTGGGGTGAGGTGATATTTTTGTCTTTTCTATAATAAATAAGAATAATAAAGACCCGATGTCTACCAATACTTAGAAGACACTAACTTGAGTTCTTCACATGTAAACTTCCTCTTTAGTTATTATGTATAGGTTCAGCAGTGGGGAGTATGTTCCACACAAACAAAACACAGCCCTGGAATGAAATAACAGAGGCATGTGTGGGACCATCTGGAGAAGCTGTGTTCATCTCAAATTAATGTGATGTGTTTGTTAAACCTCTTTGTTACAGCTTTTTTCACCAAAGGCAAGGTCTGAATTTCCTTTATTTTTTACTTCAGTCCTTGTAACAATGCCTGTGGTATTTTGACACTCTGTAGATATCTGTTGAATAAATGAGAAGCTGCCATTATACCAGGATTGTTTGGTAGGAAGTGTACAATTGATGAAATAGCTTTTAAAAAGAAGGAACCCTTAATCGATTTCTCCTTGTTTGCCTATGTCTTTCTGAAATAGTTTGAAATGAGCTCTGGAAAGCAAAGCCAAGCTATATTTACAGATCGATTCAAAAGAATAATGAATGAGGAGAAACTGTTAGGGAGCTGAGAGGTTGTCTTGTTATCTACGTAACCAACTACAGCCCATGAGATGCCAGTGTAGATGTCAGGCTTGAGAAAGGCAGCCAGATTGAGAAAAGCCTTAGAAAAAAAGAGGGAATGACCCAAAAGTGCGTAATTGAATCTTTGTTGAGGTCTAAGGTATCCAGGAAACACTTTTTTTTTCTTTGAACCTGAAATTCAAAGTGAAACTTAGGGTAAACATGAGTCACTGGGTGATACGAACTCAAGCAGTTCCCACAGCTTTTAGGATCTAGAAGTTACAAAACATCTTGACCTGCTGAACTCTGATGTGATAAAAGACCCCAGGGATGGAATGGCTGTGAAATCATGAGGTTGTACAGGGTATATAAGTTTACACACCTGTTCATCTATTCCAGAAAACGACTGGGCTGGGCCTTGTTTCATGAACTACAACACATAATTATAAGTGTGAACCAGTCTCTCTAGAGGGAAAAAAAAACCCTAGAAATAAGTGGCTTGTTACAGGAGAATGCTGTGCTAAATGCAAGCATAGGTGGTACAAGAATACATATGTAGAGTCTATAAGCAACTTTCTGGGGTAGGATTGAGGCGTCCCAAGAGGACATCTCAGGTGAAGTGATATCTAAGCTGAAACCAGAAGGATCTGTGGGTGTCATCCCAGAAACAGAGATGGAGGCTTGAGTGCTGAAACAGTACAATGCTTCAGGCAACCTGACAGACTCAGGAATGGCCGGGTCAGGAACTTCTAAAAATGATTATGAATGAGTGATCAGCAAAGATAAAATTGGGAAGGCTGGAATCATATCAAAAGGAGTCATGACTACAGGAAGAGTCTTGCTTCTTCCTTCAGGAGGCTTTGGCAAATGAGAACAGAGGGACATGCTAGACGTTCATAGCATATAGATCAGTGGTTCTCAACCCATGGGTAACAACCTCTTCAGGGGCTGAATGACCCTTTCATAGGGTTACCTAAGACTATGAGAAAACAAAGGTATTTATGTTATGATTCACAATAATAGCAAAATTACAGTTATGAGGTAGCAACAAAAATAATTTTATGGTTGTGGGTCACCACTACATAAGGAGCTGTATTAAAGGGTCTTAGCATTAGGGAGGGTGAGAGCCAATGACGTAGACCATATTGAAGTAGGGTAAGAACAGGGTGGAGAAAGCTGTCACAGAGCTCACAAGAGATGATGGCAGTGACAACGGAGTTAGGTGGGAATAGACCTTGATCAGAAGTAGAATCTGAAAGAGCTGATGACTCTCAGAACACTACCCAGGTTCTCTACTTTATTATGAGATGTAAGAGGAATCTGTTTAGATATTGAACAGACCTTTATTGAGTTTGAAGTAACATTGAGTCATCAAAGTAGAGGTGTCTTGTAAATAAGTAGAACTCAGGAAGAAATAATAATAGCAACAATAACAACAACAATGATAATAATATAATAATAGTTCCAACTCTGGAAATGGATGAAGCTTCCAGTTTTGAAATCTCACAGAGTGGGAACACAGAAGGAGTCTGGGAAAAATGACAAGGGAGATGTAGCACTTGGGGACACGATGAAGAAGCAGAGATGCCTGAGCTATATTAAAGGAATATGAGGAAGGTGGGGAGACACAAGTCAGAAAGGATTCCCAGACAGAGGGACACACACTTGTTGGGATGAATCCAGCAGTGCCCATTGGCTTAGCAACAGGAATCTACACTGTTCATTTGTGTGTTGTTTCACGTGGCTCTGGTAGCAGAGAGTTTGGAGGTGAGTGTGGGGAGGTGGCAAGCCTTGTTGGTGACCCATCAGTGAAAAACAAGAGTAGGGACCCCTGTACCCTTTTCTTTAATTATAGAGCCATTCTGTAATGACCTTTGAAACCACAATGATTCCTAGATGTCATCAGGAGAAGGCATATTGACATAAGCATGATACTAACATGGGGATCATAAGCTATGTAGCTGCACCCTGAATTTTAATTCTTTCCTCAGGTGCTGGCCATGCCACTGTGCTTAGATCACACAAGGTCTGAGAAACTCACTTTATGCATTCATAAATTGGGTGATGATGCATACACACTTTGAAGATTTGTTATGCTGTCATCAGTGAGTGGGTGTAGCAAAGCCCCCATGGTCTGCACTGTCATTTTGGTCAAGTCTAGAGAAAACTGTTCATTTTTCCTCACTTCATTCATAATATCTCCAATGAGTTTGAGTAATGGGTAAGAATTTTTATTCACCTTTTGCAGATGAAAGATATGAGCCAAATTAATATAGACACTTCGCTGGAGCACTAGGGTTGGGCATGAGCCTCAGAAAGCAATAAACAGAGAGGCATACCTACCCTTTTCTGGATTTCCCATGCAATGATAGTTTTCCCATACTCCTTCCCTTGCCCCTTCAAAATCAGTCTGACTTGTAAGGATATATAAACATCACCCCAGATCCTATCTGACTTATTGATAAAGATGGGACAAAAATGACTGCAGGAGCTGTTTACGAGGAACCGTCTATCTTCCAAGATCAGTATATAGTAATTCTTAAGCCTTTGCAATAGAGCTGGTTGTGTTTTGTTAGTGACAAGCAGTCTGACCTTTGTGGTCTCCTGTTTGTTTTATGACATCCCTGTGCTTCAATTTCCTCGGTGATTTAAAAGAAGCAATTAGATATGCAAGTCAAATCTAGCCATTATTTACTCAGAAGCGGGAGTGAACTTAGTGTGGGAAACACGCATATACATACAGGATATGACATAATATAAAGCAGGATGTGACATCAAGTAGAAGAAAGATGTTTAGTGTTATTAAGGAAACAGATTTTTTTTTCTTAGTGTTGCCTCTATGGATCTGAGGAATGGAAGGGTACAGAATCCTAACAGACTTATGGACTTTATGGACCACTGATGTCATTAGAGATGTAGCCTATCACAGCCTGGAATTCTTCTACTTTGTTTACATGAGAGAAGTTGAACTCTATCTTTGTGATAAAGGTAAAGCTTGGATCACAGGATGATCCTGGAGTCAATCCTAAAAGACACAGTATCTCTGTCAGTCCTATGTCTTCATTTGTTGATATTGGAGAAGACCTGAGTAACATAAGCAGGAGAAGTTTTAAATAACCACAGAGAAGGGAATCTTTTATTCCCAAGAAATAAACTTTAAAATACCACAATGAGAGGAAAGGACATTCCTCAGTTGGTAGAATGTTTGCCTGGTATGGGCAAAGTTCTGGGTTCAATTTTCAACACCACATAAACAGAGCAAAGGAGTACATGCTTTACATGAATCCCAGGACTTTAGAGATAAAAGCAGGAGGAGTTGATTCTCAGACATGGCAAGTTCGAGGCCAGTCTGGTGTATATGAGGCCCTTTCTCAGAAAAAGAAGGCAAACGAACACCACCAATAGCAATAGTAAACACCTGGAAGAACTTGACAAGCTTTCAGGTCTTAACGTGTCATTAGGATTGTTAGAGCATGTCCTTTTACAGATAAGACGACATCTAAAGCTAAACTGGGCATATGAAACTGGAGGGACAAACAAAGGGCTGTGGGTTGAAAATGAGGCAGAATGGGCAAGCACTTTGATATACCTGCATGCAGCCACATCCTCTTACACAAAACTGGCAAGTTCCACTTAGCTCCAGCCACCCACAGAGCATGGAGGAGCAGGCATCAAGCCGGAGCAAGCACTATCAGGAGGGTACAGGCTTTGGTGATGCCTGCTTACTGTGATCCCAGAGTGCAAAGTCACCCTTAGGCTACAAGAAGATTAAATCTGCTCTCAATCCTTTACCGTCTAATCTTCCTCCCATGACTTGGAGCTGATGTTTGTGTTGGACCTATTTTCATATAATAATTAAAGTCAGATAGTCATTCATTTATTCATTTCCTCTTATTGAATTACAAATAAGGCCAAGTAAAAGACTAGGCCTTCGGAGGTTAAAGTGAATACAAATACTATTCTCGGGGACTGAGAGTATATCAGAAAAAGTAAGATGTATGTATAGATAAGTATGATACAAGGCAGAAGATGATCACTATCGTAAATAGGTTTAGAGTAGGCTCCCTTGGGCAACCGAAGAAGAGGTGGAAGATAACATTTTCAGAAAAAAAGTAGCTGCTGGGAAAATTAACAAAATCACATTTCTGGTTAAGGACATAGGTAGAGGATCATAGAGATAGAGGGTATAGTTAGAAAGAAACATAGTTTGTAAAGTTGGTGGCAGGAAATGAGTCTGGCTGGCCAGACTGTGAATGCATAGGAAAGTTTTCTTTGCCTGAAAGTCAAATTATCACGGCTTCATTAGGCCAAGGGAGGGCTGGGACAGTTCTTTACAAGAGGTATCTATAATCACAGGGAAAATCAGACCAGGGAGATAACCTGCTTCTCAAGTGTGAAGAAGTAGGTTGGATCCCTGATACCCATGTATAAAGCTGGGCATGGCAGCTTGTGCTTGAGATCCCATTGCTGGGATAACAGGAAGAAGAGGATCCCTAGCCTAACTGGTGGGGTCAAAGTACCAATGAAAAACTATGTCTCAAAAAAAAAGGTTACTAGCTCCTGAAGCTGACCTTTGGCCTTCCTTGTGAGTACATCCTATACACATAAACATACATACACACACAGGAAAATAATGTGTTGGTGACTTTTAGGTCTGGGTGCAAGACAGGTCTATGAGGGGATGTTGAATTGGGGAGGAGAGGATGCTGAAGTGTCAGTCAACAGGAGAAGCGGGACATCAGAGTTGTTGTGAAGTTTCCTGCCCAGATGACTTGAACATTCTTGCACAATTCACAACAGGCTCACACCTGCCTCTCCTGGGCTCTGATTGCCAAGTGGCCACAATGGGTTCTTGGAGCAGTGGCAGAGTATCTGATGCCCACTGGAGTTCACTGTGCACGCACACTTTCATTTTGTTTTCTTTCCCAGTCTTTTCCTCATCACCCAGGGATGACTCACTGGCTGATCCTGCTGGGTGTGGGCTCTGCATTCTGAACTGCTCTTTGTTTTTGGTCTCCTCTCTCCATTCAATCAGTAAAGACAGTTCTTCCAAAATGATTGGTAGCTCTGTTGATTACCACCCCCACTACTTACTAAAAATGCTCAAAGATCTTTCAAGTCCTTCATAGCAATGTCTAGAAAATTTATATTTGCTGAGAACTGTTTGCCAAACATTGCTCTGCAGGCTAAAAATAGAGAATAAATAATGTGATTCTGTTCTCTCTAAGTTTGTATCCTTTTGAGAAGGAATCCTTATATGTTTCCACCTCCTTTCTCTATTTTAAATATCTTTCCTTCTTACCTCTGGTACCAAAATGGACATGCATCTTCCACATACAGAGAGGATTCTGTCTAAAACCTTCAGGAGCTCCCCAGTGCCTATTAAACAACTCTTGTCTCACAAAAAGTCTGTTTAATTCACATTATTCACATTGAGATCACATAACATGCTATTGCTTCTTTGTATGTGGGTGTTGCCAAGGAGGCTAGGCTAACTGGCTAGAAAGCTTCTCCTCTCTCTGTCTCCCATCTCATCACTGAAGGGATTATATGCACATCACACACACACACACACACACACACACACACACACACACACACACATCCAGCTTTTTAATGTGAGTTCTTGGAATTAAACTCAGATCCTTATTTGAAAGGCAAACACCCTGCCAATTGAGCCATATACTCAGCCTAATATGGTGTTGTTTTTGGAGAGGTTATGTTACCATACTGTCACCAGCCTCTGTGTGTGTGTGTGTATGTGTGTGTGTGTGTGTGTGTGTGTGTATTAGGGGACAGGCTAAACAAAATTAATTAATAATAAAAACGCAGATCACTGGATGTTTACTAGTCTAGGGACTCCACTGTCAGGTAACACTCATTGGAACTAACATGATTAGTTGCTTATATTCACACACAAAAGGGCTTTTTCACTATAGAAATGCAAGTAGGATTGTGAGCTGGGGTGCAAGGAACTTTTAAAGTCTTCTTGGCAACTTTTTGACTCTGTTCATGGATGAATTGGATTGAATGCTTTAAAATTAAAAGTTAGACAAGCTGTTGTTCATGCCCCACCCCCAGACACACTGTAGTATGAGGATGACTTTGTCTACTTACTACAAAATGATGCACAGAGTAATATGGTGGGCTTACTGGGGAGGGGAGCTAGGCAGACAGCGATTAATGCTAAGCCACGGTGGATCTCATTGCTTCTATACATGCATGTTTCCCAACTCATAGCAGAATGGGGTTTTGAGCAGGCAGCTGAAGGGAGGATGGCATGGATGATTGCCTGTGCTTTATGTACATGAGTCTCAGGACCAGATGCCTGTGCTGAAGCCATGCCTGCCAACAGATCTGCCATTTGCACTGGTCAGGTGACTTACAATTTTGAGACTCAGAATCCAAATAGGTCAAATGCTGGAGCTCATATCTAAAGGGCTCTCGTTATGCATCTCGAAATAATCCCTATTGGAATCATAAGACTAAAGAATCTTCTTTCCTCTGTTTCCCCAGCCTACTACTTCCCAGCTTTTGGGCAGACTTCAAACTCCCTATCTTCTGAGAGCCAGTTTGAGTTGCTGTGACTTGCTGGTTGATCTTCAACACAGTATCTCCAATATTTCCTGAATTACACTGCCTCCGTCAAAACAGGGTCACATCTCATTTCTTACCAAGTCACTAGGGCCTTCAGATGATAGGTGCTCAGTAAGCAGTTACAGGACAGGAAGGACTGCCACTCGGGGTCTGTGATGGTTAATACTGGGTGTTCACAGCACAGGATCTAGAATCACTTAGGAGAAGCAGCTCTGAGCATGTCTATAAGAGAGATTCTGGATTGCGCTAGTTAAGAAGACTCATCCTAACTGTGGTCAGCACTGTTGCATGGGCTACTGTAATGCATGAAAGAAAGAAAGATAGCCCATGAGCACCAGCATTCATCTCTCTCTGCCTCTTGACTACCATAGATGTCATTCTAACCAGCTGCTTCAAGCTCTTGTCATCAAACCTTCTCTGCCACAACAGATTGGACCATGCATGGACTGTAAACAGATTTTTTTTCAGGTTATTTTGCCATAGCAAAGAGAACAATAACTAACATAAGATTTAATTGCTATTTGACCATAGGCATTCTAAGACTTCCGTTCACACAGCTTTCTAAACAGAGTTGCAAAGAAAAAGAAGAGAAACTCAACATAAATTTACTCATTCAAAGACTTCTTTCAACATTTGAATGAGATGTATATGGGAATTGCACCCTTTCCAATTTCATAATATATAAAGTGACAATGCAAGAAGTTGTCTAGGGTCCTGGGAAGGCTGCTGAGGCCCCACTAGCATAGAGAATTTCTAATGAAATCAGAGCCTCAAGGTCCTGACCTAATGTTTCATAATCAGGCGATGCTGGAATCAGAGAACTTTGAAGGGGGTAGTTTTCTTGGGGCAATATGGAAAAAACATGTTTGCCTATGACTAATTCTCCCCTATGTGAACTGTTGGTATTATCTTTGAGGGCTTTCAAGATAAATAGAGTGAAGCTGTTGTCAAGTTTTGCTGGACAAAAGCAAACAGACCTACTAGGGTCTTTGGAATTGTCTGCCATGCCACAAAGTCAGTCCTTCCCACCTTGCTGCTTTTGTGGTTTGTGGAGCTGGGGAAGGGAAATACCCACACACTGCACAGAGACAAATTCAGGACATGCTCACCAGACATAATGAGCAAAGCCGAGACATTTGCTTATGCTGCCCAGCCCTGTGCGAGAGGCTGAGGACACAAATGCAAATAGACACCATCCCTTGTGGTTGGCCTTGAGATGTTATTTTTATTACCATAAAATATGCACAATAGATTGTACTTACTGAACATCAAAAGCTTAGCTAGAGGAATGCTTGCTTTGCCAGGGATCCAAAGTGACACTTTTCTACCCCAGCACCGGCTATGTGCATGTGTGCCTTCCTCTGAGGGCCTTGATCACTGAACTGTAAATAGAGATCTCTTATTATTTATAAGTTGGACTCTCCAAGTCCTGCTTTCACAAAAGCAATGCTGGAAATTAGGGCTGTCATGAACAATAGGATGTTTCTTTGAGATAGATATAGCTTAAAGTGATTTTTTTTTTCCAAGAAGGAAGGTTAAGCCCCGTCCTTAACTCTTTATGTCTCTGAGTGTGTCTGTATGCTAAATTCTAGGTCCATAAATCATTCTATTTAAAACTCCACAATCACCACAGTGTTTCCTGTTATTTAATGTTGCTGGGGTAATCTCTGAATCCATCCATATTTTGTGTTCTTGTGGTCAGCTGTTTCCTCCTGGTTGCTTGCTGAAGACTTTATCACTTAGTTAAGTAGCGTTTATCCAAGCACAGTATCATGGTGTCATCCTTGTGACAATTCTTCACAAATTCTCTCTGGTACACACAGAGATAATTAATATTTTGGATATTAATCTCTGCTTCTATGAATTTTTATTTTGCACAATTAGATTTGTGTGTGTGTGTATGCTTAATATCGATTAAAAAAATAACAGTTATCTAAAAGCAATTGCTGTGGTTTTTGTCATAGGCATCATTTTGAAAAGTGTGGTATTTTTATAACTCTTTGGGGCCCAGTGGTTCTCAACCTCCCCAATGCTTCAACCTTTTAATACAGCTTCTCATGTTATGGTGCCCCTCAGCCATAACATTAATTTGTTGTTACTTCATAACTGTAATTTTGCTTTTGTTGTGAATTGTAATGTAAATATCTGTTAAGCAGAATAATCTGATATGCGACTCCTAAAGGGGTTATGTCCCACAGATTGAGAACCCCTGCTATGAAATTTTTCTTGTTCTTCCCTCTCTGGACTTGAGGTTAGATTTTTTTCCCCCACAGTGAAACCGTTTTTTCACCTTGCTGCTTTCTTTCTCACCAGTGACAACACGTCTCAATTATTTGTCATCCTCTGAGTCTGAGCTGATTGTCCAGTTCTGCATATTTGCTTTGGTTTCCTTAACAATAGAGAGCAACTGTCATCAACATTCTACTCCTGCTGTCTAGAAAATATCCTTTTACTCCCAAATTATGCTTGTAGTTTGTGCCCTTTAATTTCAGTTTATCTTTTGACTTACATGTTGTGCTGGCTTCATACTGTTTTTGCTTCCTCTCTGAGTTTCCCCTTAACTGTAGTAGTGGTGGTCTGGAGGGCTAGCAGCCAGGAGTGGCGTGAGTGAACCAAGTGTGGGATAGGGTTGCTTGCTTCAACCCTTGTGTAGTTCTTCCTGGAAAGCTGGGTCATTGGAACTGATCATCACCATGAAGTTTAAGACACAGCCTTCCTCCCATTGCATCTTTTTCATTTGAGATGGGTAGCCCTCAAATGAGTGCTCTGTGGGGTTTAGGTCCATGGCATCACTGTGGGCATGATTGCGTACACTGAATATCCCAAATGCAAGAGATTCAAGAAGTGGGGATCATGCCTCAGAGGCTCCCTCCAGTGTGGGTTAGTGCTTTCATCTAGGAGGTATCTCAGGAGGTTGTTCATTATTCTGAGAGCAGTGAGTTCCAAGTCCTATGCTAGAATGACACAGCAAGAAGGCCATGGGCAAGATCTAATTCTTTGATCTTGGACTCCCCAGACTTCAGAACTGTGAGTAAATACATTTCTACTTGTTATAATTATCTAGCCTCGGATGCTCTGTCACGGCAGCATACAAGGGACCAAAAGGAGAATAGATATCTGTATAGGTTCTGTCCTTCATTTCTCTGGATGTTTGTTAGCCACAAACCGGTGTTGTCCTTTAGTGTAGAAATGTGATCACAGTTCCCTCAGAGAATCCTTTCCAAGTAGGTGGACATAGAAAATAATAGTTGCCTGGGAGACTCAAGGTCAAGAGTTCACACCTATTCGTAGTCATATTATAGCATACTTAACCAACCAAGGCTAAAATGTCTGAATATTGGCTACAGTGGGGTAACAGATTTACTCAGAATTCCTATCTTTTCTGAAAGGGAACTTTGGTTTCTGCCTTAAATTTTGTGCAGAAGGATTAGAGCTTTCCCATCCACTTTTTCCCAGAAACAGGAGTGCACAGGGAAAGATCGTCGACCACACTATTCGGGAAGTTGCCTTCCTGCAGGTTGACGCTGCCTGCTTTCTTATGTCAGTGTCTTTAAGCACCATATGTAGAGACGTGCTGATGGTTTGCAGTTTAAAATAAGAAAGACTATAGCAGATTTCAAACAGTTCTTTCTATGCCATTGCGTACACTATAGTATTAAAACATAACAAAAAGGAAAATAAAAAAATCTGTTCTAACAATCTGTTCTACGAGTCTTGAAAGACACACAAAACAAATCACCCCAGATGAGCTGTATGGTTCCATTCCTACCTCCTCAACTCGACAGAGACAACCCCCAGGGCCCCCAAGTGGAGGAGCCACGAGAGGTCAGCTCATCTATCGCCTTTCTTGAGACAGGAGCAATAATGAAATCATCGCTTACTGAGGGCAGTTAATAGCTCTGAGTGACCAGCACACAGGAATCATTTCTGTTGCCCTCCATAGGATGACTCACAAATTGCCATGTCCTTCATGTCCTGTGGCTTATAAAGTGGACCAAATTATATCCAAGTGTGTGGTCTGTTGTGAGTGTGATAGCAGATGACCTCATTTCTCTGAAAAGACCAATGCTCTGAGCTCCCTGTACTGAGTCCACAGTGGGACTTGTTCCCATAAAGACAGTAAGGAATATAGCAAGGCTATACAGTAAAGGACTGGGGTTCTTCACCCAGGTTGCAACTTCTATCAGTGCACTGATGGACTTGCTCAATTGCCTCTGAGACCTGGAGACAGAAAGCTCTGAGTTGAAATCCAAGCTACATACCTTGGTGGCTGAGTGTGTCTCCTTTATCCTACACATTAGGGCTAACATTTATTTTACAGGGCTGTTGGGAGGTCTGGGGGTCTGTCTACATAGGCAGAATAGAAACATCATTCCCCTTGCCTTTCTTCTTTTTTTTTCTCAAAGAATACAGTTTTAATTGAAGTAGAATTATAACATTATGTGTATGTATACAAATATATATAAATACAAACTACTTACTGAGTGTATTTCTGATGATGGTGTGTGTGCTGTTTTAAGACTCACCACTCTTCATTGAACAACCAATAAAGGGGCTCATGCCTGGGAGAGGCAAATTGTCTATCTCCCAGCAGTCTTAGTTGCCTATACTTCTTTGCTTAGGGTTTGTACCCCTGGAAATATTGCCCCTTCCATGTTAACATGTCCATTGACATTGGCATTGTTCCTGTCTTATTTATGCCTCCATAGTTATAGAGACTGTTTCACAACAGACTTCCTGGTATTCTGGCCTCTTACAAATCTTTCTTTCCCTTATTCTGTGTTGTTCCTTTAACTATAAATGCAAGAGCTATGATGTAGGTGTTTCCACTGGAACTGATCTCCCCACAATCTGTTGATCTCTGTACTGTGTCCAGTTATGATTTCCTGTGATAGTCTCCATCTGCAGTAAAAAAGAAGTGGGTTTGTTTGTTTGTTTGGTTTGGTTTTGGTTTTTGTTTTTCATGAGGGATAGCATCTCCACTTAGACTGTAATAAAGAGTTATGCTGGTCTAGCAAAGTGGTAGTAATAGATTCTTTTCTGAGGTCTGTGACCTCACTAGTCCTAGAAGCAGCTAGGTTTCTAGTACCAGACATGATTTCTGTCCTGTTGAGTGGCCTTAGGTTCAATTAGACTACTGTTGGTTGCTACTGAAATATGAGTGCACTATTGCACCTTTATGGATAAGCTGCTGTGCTGGTCATTGTCACGGTTCACTGCTATTTCTGGATAGTACTATTTGATTGCTTCTCTCCTTGGTAGCTTGCATAGTATTTTCAGACATCATGGAAGCTGGACCACAGAAAGAGGCTTTTTAGGTGGGTTCAGCTGGAATCATTAGAGTTCTGTGTCCTAAGTGTGTAGTGTCTTCAGCAGTAGGGAGCTACCATCAACTCCCAAGAGGTAACTAAAGGCTACACTTACAATCTATGTTGCATTGGGTGTCACTCAGACCATTTTATAGGTTTCTCTTGACTGGTACCAGGGATTTGTTGTTGTTGTTGTTGTTGTTGTTGTTGTTGTGGTTCTTGTGGGAAGCATGGGTTAGTCCAAGTAGCTTAACTTCTACATGTACTTATGTATAAATGTGTGTTTTTATACATGTATGCTTGTAAGTATAGTGTATAACTCTATGTAAATTTAATATATCATGACACCTTGTGGCTTTATCAAACAACCTTGGTGTCCTTTGTCCTTTCTCCTTCCTTCTCTCCACTCTTGGGTCTGAAAGTAGATGTTACTGTTAATGTTGAATACTCTCTGCTCTGCCACTGATGGTAGCCTTTGTGTGATCTTGTGTCTGTTAGCATCTCTCCTAAGATCTTATTAATTTTTTTATTTAGATAAGACTAAATAAGTATTGATCTCAAAGTCACCCTCAAATTCACCTAGGCTCTACAGCTCCCTCAAACATTGGCCTTGGAACTATTTATGGACACCTCTTTGTCTTTTTGTAGTCTTAGGCTTTTTGCACTCTGTTTTTTTTTTCTTAAATATGTAAGCTAAGATTTGGCCCTACCACAGCAGATACAGCTTTGTTGTTTTCTTTTATCCCCCTGTGAATATTCTCTGAGGAATTAATTGACTTTCAATTACCATGATGATCCTTGTCATCAGTCAATGGTTAGTGTGTAGCAGCTTCACAAGTCTTTATGAATTAGGAGACATTTTCAAAATATTTACAGCATCTTGGAGCACATCTACTGGCAGCTCCATCTTGTTTTCTGTAGACATTGAGAAGGCAGGGTTTATTAGACCCCATTGATGGCACAAATGTTGACAAAAAGAACAGTCTCTTTCCTGGTCAACTTTGACTTTGCTTTCCAGTGGTGCTTTCTGGTGGCTGATGCTTAATCTATGCATAAAGACAAGAACAATTATTTCTTCCCCGTAAGGGTGGGTTTTATTATTTATAACTTTATGCATTCATTAAAATCTTTGATAAGGGTCAACTGTCACAGAAAAGATTAGATACCGGTGAGATAGAAGTTAAGTTCTAGACAGCCATTTAAACCTGCACTTAGATTCACTTAGATTCAGCAAGCTTCTTTCTCTTATCTGTTGAAAAGGTGGGTTGCAGGGCTATCCAAGGTATCTCTAGGGAGTTTGAATACAAATTTTATTAATGTTTAGGGCCAGATTAGACAAAAGAAATTGTAAGATCTTTCTCTATCTGTTCCTACTGTCAATATATATTATATAGATCCAATAATTGATAAAATACCTTATATATACATCAGTTTCCCCACTGCTTGGGGATAATACAATATTTTTAAAGATAGGCCTAAAAGCCAGGTACAATGGCTTTATTTCTCTTCGTTTCAGTCTTCTCCTTCCACCCCATGATTTGTTTACATGTAGATGAATGAGTGATGCAGAGTAATATTATTCAACCTTGTAATTAGTGAACATTCTATTAATCACCTTTTACCATGTGTTCTTCATACCCAAGTTCTTTGTATTTGAATAATGCTTGGTCAATATTTTATTCTTTTTATGTCTTTCTGAGGAATTATCTAGCTGCTGAAAATCACCACACATGGCTTCCTACAAGGAAGACTAGTAATTAGTGGGCCTTCTGTTAATCACCTTAAACCATGTATTGTTGATATCCACGTTCTTTTATTTGAATAATGCTTGATCAACATTTTATTCTTTCTGTCTTTCTGTGGGATTACGCAGCTAGTGAAAACGTTCACACTTGGCTTTCTAAGAGGAAGATTCTGAAAGAGAGGGGTTCACTCCATTCATCATTTGGCTGAGAAAGCCAATGTTTTAGAGATATGGCCCACAGAGGTGTTGGCTGGGAACCTGGAATCACACATTGTGTGTGTACTTTGGAAAGTGGTCTGGTCCTTAGTTACAAAATGAAGTCATTCACCCTGAATCACAAACCTTCTAAGAATGTTGGTACACCAGACAACAACTCCTCTCTGTCCCAGGGCAAATCCACCAGTGAGTAAACACCATGTCTGAAGCTGCAGTCTGGGATCCCCCAGACCCCAAGTTTCTGGGCCTCTCCAGACTTCCATTGCTCTCACCCCTCACCTCTCCACACATGTTGGAATACACTCTATACAGGTTTAGATTATCAGTCACAAGTGTCCTTCCTGCTGCATTCTATTCAGTCATTCATGGCCTGTGAACACATAGACCAGGTAGATTTTTCTATGCAAATGTGTTCTTTCTCACTTAATGTCTTGCACAGAGATTAAGAAATACATCTCCACCAGCTGCATGTTACCAATGTAGGTCCTTAACCTAGTCTCATTATAGGGAGTACGAGCTGATGTGCAGAAATCTACGGACAGAAGGACCTTGACTTTTTGTAAAATGTCTGATAAAATTAATCCTCTTGGTCACTTCTAAAATCTCCTAATTGAATCTCTGCCCAGGGACAGCTGGCACTGTCTCCTGCACAGAGCATCAGATAGTGCCAAAATCACCCCGTGCTTTTCCTGTGCTTCATCATTAAGTCTTCTGGGTAGAAAATGAACATAGGTTTATTTACAAGAGTTTTGGAGGGGGTTATTTTGATTGCTTAGCTGAGAGTAGCAAAACAATTATTTCTCTGAATAAGGTGCCTTCCCCATGTACAATATCTTTATTTCTGGCTCGGAGCATTCCCTGTGTCAAACAGTTTCACCTGTCAACTTGGCTTAATTAGCTTTAGGGAACATAAACCACTTAATTTTCTCAGGCAGGCTCAGATTTCCATAGCTTACATTTGCTGTCTTCAGTTCACTGCTTAAGGATGCTTATGGGAAAGGTACGGGTTTTGAAGCACCCACCTTGCAAAGCTAAGTAAACATGGTTAGGACCAAATAAAGGGTGAAGTCTTTATCACTCTTGTTGGCTATTGTCTGAGGCCACACTTCAAGGCTGCTTAGAGGCAGAAATGCTGATGACTGGTTGTAGAGAAAGAAACAACAGACCAAGCAAGCAGGATTCGGTTCTAAACTTATATCACAGAGTTTTCCAAAGGCTTGATGCAAACTTAGGAGCCGTCTCGAGTTTCTTCTCTTATCTATTAAAACATGGCAGATTGTTAATAAATATATACTTAGTGTTTGTTAGGGACAAAGGAGCTATGATTCTCAGTCTTTATTTTAAACATAACTAGATTTTGAGTCATCACAGAAATATAACCTTTGGGTGTGAATATTAGATGTTGTTTTTCTATTGCTATGACAAAACTCTATGGCCAGGGCAACTTACAGAGTAGTCTGGGCTTACCATTTTGGAGGGGTTAAGTTCCATGGTAACAGAATGCAGGCATGGAGGCGGAGGCTGAGGGCTCACATCTTTACAAACACAAAATAGAGAGACAGTGAGCTTGACATGAAGTGAGTCTTTAAACTCTCAAAGTCTGCCTTCAGTAACACTTTTCTTCCCAAAGGCTACAGATCCAAATCCTCTCTAAACAGCTACCAACTGGAGCCTGAGTATTCAATTGTCAGAGACTTAATGGAGGACATCTCACTCAAACCACCACAGTGTATTTGTGTATCAGTGTGTCATGGGCTGGATTCCCAGGCTGCATAAAAAGGACAAAGGTAAAATGAACACCAATACTCACCTCTCCCTGCTTCCTGAAGGTGGCTTTGGTGTGACCCACTACTGTTTAAGCTCCTTACTGTATCTCTGCACCCCCCACCCCCTACTGTCAAATATAAACCCAAATAAACTTCTGCTTTATTAAGTTGCTTTGGCAGGCTCTTGATCATAGAAATGAGGAAAATGACTAACACAGCCAGTGAACCAAGATGCAAGACCACTTGGTATCCCTAAGATTTACCTGCTTGGGGTTTGTGTGTGTGTGTGTGTGTGTGTGTGTGTGTGTGTGTGTGTGTGTGTGTGTGAGAGAGAGAGAGAGAGAGAGAGAGAGAGAGAGAGAGAGAGAGAGAGAGAGAGAGAATCTTCCACCCATTGTTTATACTGTCCTATAACTAGATCAGAGTTACGTTGGGAGCAGAAGTACCCATAAGAGGAAGATGAGCTCTGTGGGTTAACAGCGTCAAGTTTTATATCTGAATACTGCATCTGAGCCAGCTCTTCCCTGCTGCCAAGCCTGGCCACTGGAGACTAAGGTTCCCTTGTTCTGAGAGGATGAGTTGCCCAAGAGGAGGATGAATGGACCCTGCCATGTTCTGGTTTCAGCAGCCTCCTGCCTATAGAAGTGTTTTCCTGCACTTGGGCTGGGCTGAGCTTCATTTCACAGAGGCATAAACAAGCCTGCAATCCCCAGGGGATCTGGCAAAGGAAAATGAAGTCGTTTTACATTTGTGGCAGCCTGATTCAAATTGGAGTCTCACAGAGAAGGATGCTGGCTTCTTTGTTTAGCTCTTTCTGTACTTCAGGAACACAGCTTCTCTTGGCTTCCTGGCGGGAGGAAGTGGCTATGTATGGAATACCCATTTGCATTATATAGTCTTCGGGGGTCCTTTCTCTTACATAAGGCATCTAGCTTAAATCTTACACTCAGTTCTATAGAAGCAGAACAAGAAGCTATTGAGTCCAGCAGAGGGATCAAGCTGTCATTCCTCTGGTGTCAGTTGGGGCAAAGCTTAAAATGCATTCCCACAAGGGAACTTCACCCCCTACTCTCATTACAGCCTGGGTAAGGAGACAAGAAGCACCCATGACATTGATTTTGGACACAAGCTCCAGGCAGAGTGGAAACAGGGATTCTATTATCCCCAGGTCACCTTTCCTAGCTCCTTAGTTTCAAGTGTTTTTTTCTTATTCACTAAGTAGCTTGGGGTTTCTCCTGCACTAGTTGCGTCCTCCCATCTCTCCTCACAGATACCCCTGACCATGTACCTCTGTGCTCATTTTCCTCTTTCTGTTGCTCCTTGTCTCACTTGTTTTTCTTTTTGTTTGTTTATTTCTATTTGCATTTCTGAGAAATTTTTATTAGCCTTTGAGTAAAATTTATTTGCCTGAGAGGATAAATCCTATTATACATCCTCTGAAATCAGTGAATAGTTTCATCTTTGCTGATTCTGTGCTTGGCCCCAATGCAGCCTGTCGTACGAGCTCCTTGTCTGAGATGCTGAAACCTGGCCTACCAAGCACCACATAGGAGTCGAGGCTGTAGCCTCCAATGCTCAGGTGTCCAGATCAATATGTTCTTGAATCCTCAATCCAAAGTTTCCAGTATCCAAGGAGTTATTTTTCTGTAACTCATACTCCTATATCTGTAGAACTTTCTCCAGAATATCTTCTGCTTTGGATCCATGGGCTATATAGTAAATAGCAATCTTTTCATTTCTTCTGAAGCCAAAGGGCCTGATAATATATCTACCTTTGGAAAATATAGGTGTCTGGCCATTGAACTGCTGCAACACTTTGGCTGCCAGGATCAGTCTGTCCCTGCTTTCCCTGACATAGATACTTAAGCAGGGCTTGTGGATGTGAAGTTCCTTCCTGGAGTTCTTCTTCTTACCCTGATCTTGTGCTGTTATAGAAAATAGGAAGAGAACTGCACTTACTTTCAAAGAAAAGCCCTTCCATCTGTTATAGGGAACCCACCAGAGATAACCACTCAGACACAATTTATAACCAATTCAAAGATTTTATCCCAACTAATGAAGCTGCACTCAGGTGTTTGGGAGCCCAAGTGTAGCACTGAGTATTCAGAGCATGGGATTTTTAAAATCAAATCAAAACAAAGAAACAAACAAAAACCCCACATTCTTGTGTCTCACTTGGCAGTAGCAGGAGTAGGGGTTGGAAGATGGAGGGGATAGGGAAGTTGTGCAAGCAAGCAGTTTAACAGAGGCTAAAATAAGCAGTCAGTAAAGGGAAGGTTTACACAGCAGTCAGCTTAACCGAAACTAAGATAAACTAGCTGGGGCATCTTGACCTTGGTTCCTAGAATAGAGCTGGGTAATTTTTTCATATTCTCATCAAGAATATGAAATTCTAGTCCATTTCAAAATACCTTCAGCAAGAATACAAGATAGAGAAACCTCTGCGCTGTATTTGACTTAAAATTCCATGACTTAGAATACAACATGGAACACACATTCCATCTGAATGGGATGAATGCCACTTTTGCTTTGTGGAGAGTATGTGGAAATGAAGAGGCAGTGAACAAACTTCTCAGGACTCCATAGGAGTTGAAATAAGTAGCAATTCTTGAGTTCAAAGTATTCTCCATGTGCCTTCTACCAAACTGCAATGCACTTTAAATTTACCAATCTTTATTCCATATTAAAGGCTAAGTCACACACTGCCTTAGTGATCTCAGGGTCCCTGGGAATAGAGAGAGCTAAAACAGAGTTACACTAGCTATGTGTCTTAAGCAACATAGGTCTGGAGGCAATGAGTCCAGCATGGACATAATGGCAGCTTTGATTCTTGACAAGGACTCTTTCTGGCTTTGTACATAGCTGCTTTCTCAGTGTGTCCTTACATGACTTTTCCCTTGGTGATCTAGTGGAGGATAAAGTTTCAGTCTCTCCTGGTCTCTTCTCTGTCTCTTAAAATTCCATAGAGAATTACACTGAAAATCTAGTCTAGGTACAATCATTTTCTAAAGTCTCTAACTCTAAATATATCAGGGTTAAAATTCAAAATTTATGTATTTATACATTTGGGGAGAGGTTCAAACATTTAGTTCATAGCTCCTATCAATTTTATTTATTTATATCATCTTCTAGAAGCAAACTAAGGAGCCTGACACCTGTTTTTCATGCACATAAGACTGTTATGACATGAGTTTACCCTTCATCCTAGACTCATGTTGAACGTCACTACTCAGTCTGAGAGCACGAAGAGCTGGTGTCTTTTAGAGGAAATTGCTCTACAAGGGCTTCGTCTTCATGAATGTAATAAGCACATATGTCCTCTTCTTTTCTCTTTGCCATTTCACCAGGCAGGGATCCTATGTTCTCTCTCCTTGTTAGGTGAGAACTCTTCAACAAGCCCCATCATTGAAAGGGATAGCTCAGTAGACAAGAAACCTAATGGCAACATGATCTCAGACTTGCCGAGTTCCAGACCCTACAAAATACATGTCTATAATTTATACAGTTAGCTAGTTGGTGGATATGTGTTTTAGAGGATCAAATAGAGAAGAAAGACAGGAAGTTCTTATGGAGTCTGAAGTGAGCCATCTGCATATTTTCCCTCAGTGACGGTCCAGCTTCAAAGTTGATGGTAGGCACTACTCTCAGGACTCTGTCCTTGCCTGTCCTAGATGCTTTGTTCCATTTCTTCTAACATATATCTCAAAGCTACCTCTATCCTTTGTTTCAAAGAAAATCTTCATATAAGTGGGAGTTGTGGTCTGTTTTGGATTAAATGAAATGAGCAAAGATGAACTCACAAGTCTAACCTTGCTTTGTCCAGGTACAATATTTAAAGTTTAAATCTCACAGAGAGTTTGGATTTTCTTGTGACTGCCTCTCCATGCAGCTGCCTGATTAGCAAAGGTAGTGTGCCTCTCATTTCCTTCAGTGTCCAAATATACCACATGCATTTGTGTATAAACAAACTAGTTATAAAGACCAGGAGATGAAGGAAGACTAACAGATTTCTGGCTTTCTGAAAGGAAGTGACATTTGTTTGAGAACATTGTCCCAAATAGTATTCTCCTTCTAAACATTCTAGATACCCCCTTAGAAGTTATAAATTGGTGGCTGACTGAGCCATGGATCTGTCTGTAGAAATTTCCTCTGGAAAGGACAATGCTAAAAGAGCTGGGCCATGCTGGTTTGGAATGACCTTTGGGAAATAAGCTGTCACCAGTTACAAAAATAGATCCCTTTCCCCTGTGCACAATTCACACACGTGGTTAAAAAGAATTCATGTGTTTAAATCCTTCCTGCTTGTCAATTTTACATAAAGCAAACTGAATTCCATTCATTTAACCAAGGTTAACTACATAAGGCTTCCTCGGGCCTGGGCTTACTGTGAGGAGTTAAGACTATAGAAGGAAGAATAAGATACTGCCCTAGCACTGGAGGATCTCAGAGTCCATAAGGGGAGTGAGTAGGCAAAAGTGAGAATAAGCAGAGAATGTGAGGAAGTTCATAACAGTCTTATGGAAGTGATCAGAAAACCACAGACAGGCATGGGCAGACTAAAATGTAGGGGGATCTTCATAAGGCAATAGTGACAGCTGAATCACGAAGACACTGATGCTTCCCAGGTAGGATGTTAGACTTCAATAGCTCCTCCCTATATATAGAGAAAACATCTCAAGAGCATCTCTTAGTGGGCTCCTGGGAACATAGGTTGTTCATACTCTATGTGGATTATGTTTGTCTATGGTTCTTGCAGTGGTAGTATATATTCCTGTAGCTGATCTGACATGCCGTTCTAGAAAATCCACTCCACTCCACTCCACTCCACTCCACTCCACTCCACTCCACTCCACTCCACCCCACCCCACCCGGTTCCATTCCATTGCTTGTTTCCATTGCCTGTTACTGACCTGTCACTGTCTCCACTCCAGTCTCTCCTGAACAGTCTAATAAGTTGTCAGAACTGTATAACATCTCTTCCTGGGAGGCATATTCCTCCTCTGTCTGACACCAGAGTTCCAGCCTCTTTCCTCCTTCAGAATAGGATTTCCAGAGAAATTTTAATTCCTGGGAGTGGGTTGTTTTTAATAGTCCACTAACCAAACAAGGTGGAGCACAGATGTTTCTCTTTGGAATACCTTCTGCCCTGACAGGACACTTTGGGGGCTGGTGTCCTGGTCTGACTAACAAGGAAAACAAAACAGAAAGGACAGACTGGGATTCATTGCCAGTATCCATCTCTCTGACTACAGTTACCTCACACTTGGGTTGCCTTGGCTTCTCTGTCATGATAGCATGTACTCTCATGGATGTGTCACGTGTGTCAAATTAAGCCCTTTAAATTTCTTTTGCATGGTGTTTTGTCACCTCAGTGACAAAAATCAGTAGTATAGCTTCTGTATGGGGGCAGGGCAGGGCTGGGCCTGAAGCATGCCAAGAAGGCGGGGCAGGCTGCTGGAGCCAATTCAGGATGCTAAGTAAGGGAGGGCTGCAGGACAACGAGGGCCCTCAGAGGAACGCAAGTGGGTAGGTTGCTTCTGAGAGGCATCCGCATTGGTGGCAAGTTCCCTGCCACAGTTGTGGCTGCTAGCTGTGGGTTCCTGAGTCTGATTCATTTATCTTTGCTCTGGCTGTCTCCACTGGCTTTGCAAACCGATCTTCTAGCGCGGCGGCATGAATCACTACTTCTTCTGACTTCAGACAAGTTATAAGCTCTTCCACGGTGAACTTTCGCATCTGGCACAGAACACTCTGACACTCAGTCCTACACCACTTGGTGAGACCTTTAGTGAAAATTCAAGGTCTGGGATTTTGACACTTTTTTTTCTTAGTCTGTTCATCCTTGGCACCTGATGGGGGCTAGCATATTAGAACAGGAAGTCCCACCCTGCTTGATCATACAAACACTAGAACGTCAGCGTAAATCTCAATTCTCCCATATCCTACCTTGATAGCCTACATACATGAGAAGACAGTACTTTCAAACTACCCCTGAATATACACCATCAGAAAGATCCCATATATTCAAATTGCTTTTAAACAACAAACCCAAAGCCTGTGAACAGTGAAGCTATAAAAGTGTGTGAGTCATCCTTCCAGAAGTCTCGCCTCCAGGCACGCCTGACATCCTTTCTTGCCGGAAACTCAACCTTCACAAAGACTGGAGGCTGCTGACAGCCTTCTGGGGAATAGATTATCTGATTCCATAGGCAGTTAAGAATAACATACAAATGTCATTTAGATGAACAATTTCCACATGGATCAAAAGACACACTCAAGTTACTGGCTAGGATAGCCAAACCCTTTTACTTCAATAATATCACAGCAAACCCACAAAACTTTCTGGACTGAATGAGTACCAGTGTGGTGTGTGGGAGCTAGTCAGACATTCCTTCCAGGTTAGTAGATTATTTGCAATTCAGCTCTTTTACTGATGAGCATGTTATGCAACCAGCAGCAGTCAAGGGGGAAAGCTAAAATTCTGGACTTCTTAAACTTTTCCACTGGGTTCTCACAGCCAGCTGGAGAAAGTGAATGAATATGCCAGGCTCTCCTGGCCTACTCCATCAAATGCCAGAGTGTGAGAGGGAGGGACACAGTGGTCAAGTTCAAGGGCTCTGGTGAGGGATGGTGTGATATTAGAATCCTGCTGCTTTTGGGAATCTACAGCCTGGGATTGGGGGGTGTTCTCTTTCCCCTGTCGGTTTGAAATCTTGCTATCTCCTTTGATGAATTTTGTCTTTTTTATGGGGTGGCTGAAGATTCAGGATTAATACATCCTAGAGCTCAGTGCAGTCGATAGGCATGAACTATTGCTTAAAATCAAATTTTACATTTCATATTTATTTTGATTCAGGCAATGCTACATTTTATTCCATATGTCTTTAACACAAAATTATATATATATATATATTTTTTTTTAAAAATTTATAAAAAAATCGACTCTTCCAGGTAAGGGGCTGAATTTTTATTTGGCTTTGCTCTGGTACCCTGATGGAAAGCTTTACCACGCTGAAAAGGAAGCAACTACGTTTGTCAGATTCTCCCAAGAAGATGTGCTATTCCTTGTCTGGATAATGGAGTGAAAACAAGTTCCTATAGCTGACGTTACCATGGAGAAGATTGCCTAGTTCCTTTAATTTACTGTTTCGGAACAAGGAAATATTCACAGTAATCACCACCCAACTCCATCTCATGTTTCTCTTTCTGCATCTTCAGCTCCAAGTAGCCATACACAGCTTGGTGATAAGGGAATGATCCCAGAAATAAGTACTCTACCAATCATAAATAGCCTGTATTGCAGTATATACTTAAAATTGCTTTAGTTTACCATTAATTGTTGTGATTAATTTCTCACTTTACCTAATTTGTAAACCAAATGTTACCATGGTACATATATGTAGGAAAAAATACATGTATGTAGGGTTTACTACCATGGTTTTAGACATGTACTGTGGGTAAGTCATGTAATGTACCCCTTGGATAGCAGCAGACAGCTGCTTTCATGGACTTGTTCAAAGCCTTGTTGCATCTAAAGATCATCACCGCAGACCCAACTTCAAGCCCTGTGGCCATCACTATAAAGAACAATGGTCAGTGTCTGGCTCTGGAGATGAAGAAAGTGGCAGTGATTTGTGGTCAGCAGCTTGTTGCTCTCTAGGAAGTCTGGTCTCAGGTCCAGGAACAAAATTCTAAGCTGTTCAAGGGCATGCATCATTTCTTCACCTATGCCATGGAAGGAAAAGCAGCAAGCTAAAGGACCTCATTGCTTCATATTTCATATTTTAACTCCTCACACACACTAGTACGCCACTGATGAAGAATGTTCGTTCTCTTGTTCTTTTGAGAACATAAAATAGACATTGCTTTTATGAGAGTTGTTTGTCTCTAAACTTAGACTTTCAGCCTGGTGTGGTGGTAGCAACTGAGGCAGGAAAGATAAAGAATCTGCTGATACCGAACCTGTCTCAAAATTTAACAGGAAAATAAATTAACCATATAAAATGATTTGTTATATTTAATAAATTAGTATACAACAAAGTGAAAAGGATGGGAGTACTCCAGGATGGGAGTATTTTTTTATTCAGAAATAATGTGAGAATTCTGGTATTTTTATAAAATCAAATGATGTCTACATATATTTGACAGTTATACCATACTCCAGTTCTTTGACATAGTATTGTGGATTAAAATGTAAACCTAGATGAATTATGTAAAATGTTTATAACACAATTAACAAATGTTTATTTTTAGATTCCAAGTCAGGTCCATGAATGTTAGAGCATTAAACCTCTCTCTCTCTCTCTCTCTCTCTCTCTCTCTCTCTCTCTCTCTCTCTGTGTGTGTGTGTGTGTTTCTGTGTGTGTATGATTTGAAAGGGTGATCAGAGTCCTTTACAGGCCTATTTATCTTGTTGGTTTTCACTTTTGAGAAGCCACGTAAAATGATGAGGAGATGGACCAGTCAGTAAAATACTTGCTGTGCAAGCATGTGGATTCTCAGCACCCATGTAAAGGCTGGGCACAGATTTGCTGGTCTATAACTCAAAGCTGCTGAGGCAAAAAAATGCAGAGCCCTAAAACTCATTGGCTAGCCAGTCTATTTAAGTTAGTGATTTACAGGTTCAGTTAGAAGATTATCTCAAAAAATAAGGTGGAGAGTGACTGAAGAAGACACCCTATGCTGACCTCTGTCCCCTTCTCCCTCACACAGCACTCAGTTGCTTTGCAATCCCTAAGTACAGATGCTCTTTGCAATTGTTTTGTGCTTGTGCGCTTCAGTGATTATAACCATAGATTCTAACTGCTTGATAATGCTCAGACTCCAGTTGCACATGCATCTTTACATCAATGGCTACATGTCATGTGTGTGAATTCCCAGGATCTCACATGCCAACTTCATGCTTAGTGCTGCTATGGGATTTACACATCTCTTTACCCCTTAAATATGCTCACACTTTCAAATATAAACTTAATCAGGGCTGGTGCTGCAGCTCTGCTTGTGTCTTTTGTAACTTTTGTGTTTTGTCTGTGAAGACAGTATGACCAAGACAACTTACAAAAGAAATAGTCTGTGGGAACGAATGAACTGTGCCAGGAAACTTGGTAAGGTCAAGTGGGTTCAGAATACCTGGTGCCTTCAGACTTGAGGGCAGTAGGCTTTTCACCTACTTCTGAGCAGGTTCCTGTCCTGAAACATGTGACCACAGCACCCCAAGGAGAGGACCTTGGCAATCAGTCACATAAGGGCAGGGGCTGAAGACCCTCCACTTGCAGACGAGGCAACCCTAACATCTCATACCAAGCCAGTAGAAAACATCTGCTTTTAAAAACCAAACCACCACAAAATATGTTTAAGACTCTGTCCACAGGAATAAAGCATGAGAGTTACTTCATCAAAGATTGTCTGAGAGTGTCTGTCATATAAGAACTGTAACACTTTTCAAAAAGAGAGTTCTTTGCTGAAACTTTCCCTGCTGGGAGCTGCTCTAACCTACTGCATTCACTTGGCTTGACCTTGGCTCCTAGCCACCGTGTCCTACCAGAGACCCAGCAGCTCACCCAGATCCAACTCCCTTTCCCTCCTCGAATTGCCAGCTGCCAGGTGTGTTGTGTCGACTCCCCGTCCCCTTCTGAAAGCATAACTCTTTGGCCCCTTAGGCCCAGCTAGAGCTCCACAGATCCTGCAGATGGTGTCCAGTGAACAGACCAGCAATAGTTCATTGAGCTTACAATTCCAAGGGGGCTAGTGTCCATGACCATAATGACAAGAAACATGGCAGCAAGAAGGTAGACATGGTGTTAGAGCAGAAGCTGATAACCCAAATCTGATCCATAGCCATGAAACACACACGCACACACACACACACACACACACACACACACAGAGGTAGGGAGGAAATAGCATGGGCTTTTGAAACCTCAATGCACACCCAGTGACACAACTCCTATAGCAAGGCCATACCTCCTAATCCTTTCCAAACAGTTCTACCAGCTGGGGACCAAGTATCCACATATAAATCAGTGGGTGTCATTTTCATTCAAACTATCACAGCTTGTAACGTCCTGCCTAGCAAGTATACTCATCTGGGTTTGATATTAAGCACTTTCTTAACAGAAGTGGTGGTGACTGTCTGTGATGCTACCATTTATGGGGTAGAAAGAGGAACATCAGAAATTGAATGTTATGCTCAGCTGTATAGCAAGTCTGTGACCATCTTGGGCTATATGGGACCCTGTCTTCAAAATAAAGAGCAAACAATAACAACAATAAACCCTCAACAGTCCATAGTTCAGTACAAATGGCATGACTTTGAAGGAGGCCATAAACAACAATGGAACAACAATAGTCCCTGACCAGGAATACATAAAAGCAGACACTGACACTGAATATGTCACTACCAGCAACACCTCCATTTAAACATGCTTTTGGGTCTTTTGCTAGGGTGATGGTGTGCCTTTCATTTACATTTGCAAATGTGGATGAGAAGTTTAGAGTTTCGTTTCTGGAAGTTTCTGGGCTGAGGGCTTGGAATCAGACCCTTCCAATTCCTTTGTAGAGGAAATAAGGAGGAAGCTGAAACCTTGACTCAAGGCAAAGGTTCACTGTATTTTCCTGAAATTAGATTTTTCTTACAGAATACCAGTTGTGGTCTTTGTGGACAATTGGGCTATAAAAATATCTGTTGAATTTCCCATGACACAGGGTGAGGGGTGGGGATATCCTTGGGAAAGATAATTTGGTTTCTACGAAACTAGAATCTTCAAGTGGTCCTACAAGGGAGTTTGCCTAGTCACAGAGTACCTCCCATCCCTACAGGCACCCCTCTACCCAGTACCCTAGCATCTGGGCCAAGGGAAACAGAGAACTCAGTATCTCCTAGGGGGATGCTTGCCAGCCTTAAGCATGACACATAATCCAGGGATTCAGCTGTAGCTCTGAGGCAAGAGTGAAATTTGCAAACACTGGACTCTTAGTGTACCTGTTTCTGAGTACTTGGAGACACTGTTATGTATGAGAAGAGGAGATGTGTTGTTAACTCCATGCAAGAGCCTCCACTTCCTTCTGCTCATGCCAATCTCATGCCATTCAATAATTAGAAAAGAAAAAAGAAAAAGAAAGAAAGAAAACAAAACAGAACCCCCCCCCCAAAAAAAAAAACAAAACAAGAACTCTTCTCAAATCAATAGCAGTCTTTAAAAAAAAAAAAAGTGACAGGTGGCAAGATTCCTGACTGTTGAGCTCCAGCCAAAACATTTGGCGCTTTTTTCTCCTGGGGGAGGCACTGGAGCAGGCTGTGATTTGGTGAGTCAGCAGTGAGGGGCGGCAGCAGACAGAACTGTTCCTGAGCATCCTGCCTGGTGCTGAAGAGAATTAGTCAATTCTTGGAAAGAGGAAAGTGTGCAGACTGCCCTGCTCCCAACTTCCACATATTCCTTTGGCCTTAGTTGGAGGACCTAGTCATCTAATGGAACTCAGTTTGTTCTGCTTGGTGTGTGTGTGTGTGTGTGTGTGTGTGTGTGTGTGTCACTGTGTTTTGACTTAGCAGCAGGCCCTGGCTCCATCTCTTGCTTATTTCACCCCAGGATTGTTTTCCATGGCAACCTCAGAAATAACAGTGCATTGCAAAGAGTCCAACGTGCCCTTTTGTGAGGCAGATATGGTGCAGAGAGATAAGAATGTGAAAGGGAGCTGACAGGGATGATGATGGACACAGACACCTTTGGAGAGATAGATTATCAATAGGATCTGATAGATTATGAAAATGCCCTAGAAACTCTGGGAAGAACATCTCAAGAAAGGGAAAGCTTATCCAGGAGCACTCAGGCTGCAAGAAGAAAGCTCTTCTTAAATGGCAAATGGAAAAGTGAGCTACAAGAGTTGCAGAGTATACTGAACACAGGTTTGGGTGTCTCCGAGGTGCTTCAGTAATTTATGCTGTAGGTAAGTATTAAAATACGGAAAGGCACTTTCTTCTGAGTGAAAATACATGATGTTCAGCTCAGTGTAACTTTCTCATATGGTGAACTCTTTTCTAACTACATTTGTTTAAAACTAAGAATTCACTTTTGTATATATTGATAACCTATGATGACAAGGAAACATGACTGCCAGTATTTTGGAACATTCACCACAGAAAGGTACACTTGTGTGCTTGGGGCTGAGGAAAGACAACAGACATGTCTGTGATAGCTATTACTAGCAACTTGATAGGATTTACATCATTGGAAGATTGCTTTGATTAGGTTAATTTAAGTAGAAAGACTCACCTTAAAAGTGGGTGGCATCAGCCAGACATGGTAGAGCATGTCTTTAGTTCCAGTACTCCGGAGGCAGAGGCAAGAGGATCTCTAGGTTTGAAGCCACCAGGATTATTTAGAGAGACAAAGTCAAAAGACTAAAAACTAAACCCAAAACACAAAGTAGGTGGCATCATTCTCCGATCTGGGGTCCTCAGCTGCATTAATGTTAGAAAGCAAACTGAACAGGGATTCATCTCCATCTGCTTTCTTACTACTGTCATGATGTGACCACCCTTACATACTATTGTTGCCATGACTTCCTCCCATGTGAAGACTGTACCATGAGGCTATGAGCCCAAATAAACTGTTCCGTTCCTTCTTGAAGTTCTTTTTGTTAAGAACATTTTCGTCACAATAACCTAAAATGTAGCCATGACAATGTCTTATCAGTGGAAACAAACAAACAAACAAATAAACAAATAAACCCAAACCAAAGCAAACAAGCAAAAACCCAAATGACAATCCAATGGGTCCTCTTGAGAATGGTGAAGAAGGTTGTGACAATGTAGAATTAAGAGTCCCATGAGCAAACAGGGAAAACAATGAAATGAGAGGTGATATTCTGCTTTCCAGAAAATTCAGTATTGCCTGCCCAATGGCATCTTGAAAACATGATGAACTGGGTTTAGGAGGGCTGACATTCTGTTCAAATGTGAGAACAGCTCATTGTGTAACCAAGGCAAATGGCTTTCCCAGAAAGAGAGATGAGCTTGCTTAGGTGATTCAAAGAACATTCCTGCTCAGACACACTAACAGTCTTTCAAGGCAAACAAGTGTTCAATATCAAGCCAAAATTTAAAATATATTACAGTAATGTTTCTAGGTTCAAGACATCATTAAGAAGAGGGGATTCGTAGTTCAACATCACAGGGTGATAATGGGTCTTCATCAATCCATTTCATTCCTATTTTGTATATGTGTGGACTAAAGCTCAGGAAAGTTTCTCTAAATCCTTAAGACTCTCCCTTGAGGAGAGAAACATTTGATGGAAAATCAGCATAGGTACAAAGTCCTTGTTCTTCTTATTTGTACTATTGTCCTGAAACCAGGTTCATTAAATGCCCTGAGTGAAGGAATAGAGATCTGCCCTCCACAGTCATAAGGATGCTGCTAATTGCACAGAGAAATCCAGAGACAGTTTCCAAATCCTTGTACAGAGGTGTGACATTATACTAAGGCTGCTCTGCCCAGGGTCTACTGGAGTCTGCTGTTCGGGCACAATGACTGTGGTAACCAGGTGGACTGGAACTCACTTGCAGTGGGCACCTTTCACCACTCTGTAGCTTCCGTGCCAATGTCAGTGAGCTGGGCTGTGCTTCAGTGTAGTGATTACCAGAGCTCTGCACCCCCATCCTGAAACCTACTCTGGTTTACTTCTAATTGGAGGGAGAGCGTGTAAGAGAAAGCCACATGGCAGGATTAGATGCGGTCTGTGTAGGTTTCTGGGAAAACCAGTTGACTGGCTTGTTTAAGCAAACCTGAAAAATGTCACTCGTATAAGAAGTACAAAGGATGACTAGAAAAAATGCCGCAGACAGGAAGACTAACACAGAAGCCTAGTTCCTACATATAGGAGAAAATTAGTCTCATTTTGAGAGGCTAAAGTCCCAATTCATGATATTGTAAGCCCCCATACTTCATGTCTCTCTTCTTTGAAAGAATACCAGAAATACTGGCCTAGGAACCATCTAAAACCTCATTTAATCCCAGTTACTTCTTCAAGGCTTAATCTCCAAACATCCACTAGGTATGAAGGCTCTAGGACACTAATTTGGGGAGGCAATTATTCACACCATTCAGAAAGGAAAAGGCTATTACAGTGGAATTTTTTATTGCAAGGGTGTTTATGGAAAAGTATGAAATCAGTTTGTAGGGGGATTTAGAAATACTTAGAACAGAAATTACTTTTATTTTATGTATGCACATGTTACTACATATGTATGGAAGTCAGAAGACAACTTGTGGCAGTCAATTCTCTCCTTCCATCAGTACAAGTTCCTCCTCTTGAGCTCTGGCCATCAGCCTCAGCAGCGATTCTTTTTCTTCTATTTACCCTAGATCAGAATTTTTTCCACTTCTACAAGTGCAGTGGGGAGTCTTAAAATGTTAGTGTCTAGATTTGAATTCAAAATGGCAAGGACCTTCAGCATTGAAGTTAAGATTTTCTAGATTTCTAGAGAAGAGAACAAAATCTCCCTCTCCCTCTCAATCTCCCTCCCTCCCTCCGTCCCTCCCTCCGTCCCTCCGTCCCTCCGTCCCTCCGTCCGTCCCTCCCTCCCTCCCTCCCTCCCTCCCTCCCTCCCTCCTTTCCTCCCTCCCTCCCTCTCCCTTTCCTCCCCCCTCTCTCTGTCTTGTTCCCCTTGCCTGGTCATCCAATATTGTCTCTTCTTCTAAGTACTTTCTTTGCCTCATGTCATGACAAACCATCTGAAGGCAGATGTTCTCTTCCAATATCCCAAGCTTTCCTACCGTGGATCCATCAGAGTTAGGTCACCTTTCCTTTCTTCCTCAGCTCCCTGTTCCACACCCAGGCATCTTATGAAGATCTGACTCACTCTATGTAATATATACCGTAGCTTATGTTTGTCTACTTGATCCACTTTATTCTCCCAATCTAGATGATAACTTTTGGGAATACATTATTTTAAAACACCTCTTCAACTTATTTCTACTACAGTGTCTGATATATGGTGAAAAGGCAATTCATCACTTCAGCAAATGTTCCTTGATCATAATTTCTATTTTATCCAGGGTAATCAATGCTGCTGATAGACAGGACACAACTTGTGTCTTGGTGTTATTAAGTTTTCACTTAAGAGCTAGTCACTCTACTTTATTACACAGAGGAAGATGGGAAACATTCATTGTGCTCTGGGAACACTGGAGAGTAGCATCAGGTACCTGTAATCTCAGCACTAGGGAAGCTGAGTAAGAAGCATTGTGAGTCTGAAGCCAATCTGGGTCATATCATCTCAATAAAATAAAACAGGGCTGGAAAGTCGGCTCAGTGGTGAAGATCTTGCACTTACTGTGTGTAGCATGGTAATTTAATCTCAGTTACAAATGTTCAGCTTACAATACCCTGTAACTCGAGCTCTTGGGGCATCTGATGCCTCAGGACTCTTTGAGTATACACACACACATGCATATACTCACAGATAGACGCACAAGCACATGTGCATGTATGTGCATATGTATGCACATACACAAACACAGATAATTAAAAGTAAAAATAAATCACAGTGAAAGAGTGTGTCAGCAAATAGATGACTATGGGGATCATGGAGAAAGGATCAAGTTCAGTGCTTTATTTAATATGGTATCTTTACTATATTATAGGATATGTTGAAATGCTGTGTGGCATTAGGAGACAATAGGATGCCCTCTGTACCGAAGACTGTGCTGGAAGCCCATCTGGACTGTGAACAGTCTGTTTCAGGGTGACTTCCTCTTATTTTGTTTCAGAACTGAAGCCCAACACCCAGCAGATGCTAGGTGATCACCGAATGAGAAAACATGTTTGCAAGAAATTCAACTCCTGTTGTAAAATTGCCCAGACTTTTATTCTGCAAAGACTCTTTGTCAAATATATTTAGGACTTAAAAGTCCTTCGGGCCTCAGAGTTGAGAGACTGAATATATTCCAGATATGCAGATTTTTCTACATAGAGCCCTGGAGATTACCTTCCAAAGGTTTCCTTACACCTAACCATTGCTCAGCTTACATCCTGTTGCTTTTGCCTGGACCTCTGAGCTGGGGGCCTCCCTCCCTATATCTTCAGCTTTCCTCTCTAAGCCAGCCCAGCACCCTTGCTGGATAGTTCCCTGTGTCCTTCACAATGTGTTTCCTTCCTTAAGGGATGCCTGTAGGGATGGTAATAATCAGGAGAGTTCCTTGCATGGCCGGCTCAGTGAGATGACACAGAAAAGCCTGTAGAATGTCACACTGGAAGGGACTTTAAGGACACAGTTTCAACCCTGCCATTTGAAAAGGAGGCAAATGAAACCCTGGAGGAAAGCGCTATTTTAAGAGAGTGCAGTGATTTAGAATCCAGGCCTCCTGTTTCCCAGCTAATGTCTTCTTCATATTCCATAGGCATTCTTCCAAGCTTAATATCAAGGCACGTTGTTAAGTCATTTTGCTAAGTATCTTAGCTGGGCTGTTCCATCACTAGCTCATTTATAGCCATAACGTCTTTAAAATCCCAGCAAAAGGAATCTCAGTTCCCAGAATGCACTACACACTTCACAGTGAACCAGTCGGTCTTATTCCTCCAGGACTTATCATTAATTCTCTCATCATCTCCAGTTTTATTGTTCTCTTCCTCCTCAGGCACAAAGGAACTCAACCGTTGAATTGCTTCATCATCCTGGATACTAAAAGTTTGATTTCAGAAGTTCTTAAGGCGAGTCCATTTCCAACATCTGGCAGCATCTGCTGCAGGCATGCTTGGGGGCCATTCATTCCCTCCTCAGTCCTTTCCCAGCACCATTTAATTAAGCCTTATTGAGCGGAATTCAGGCTGCATGCTTTATGTATATGATGTCATTTACTCCTGACAGTAATTTAGAATGCTCAATAATATCATGCCCATTTTCCGAGTGAAAAAAACTGAGGCTGAACAAAGGTGAAACCCCTGGCCGAGTATGGAGCAAAGAAATGATGGAGTCCAGATGTGACCAAGGTTGTGCCCTGATTCCAGAGCTTCAGGCCACTTTGTCACTTAGATTGGATGGAAGTTCTACTTGATCATAAAATTTGATGAAATGATCATCTTGTCCCATCCCCTTCCTTCCCCACCCTCCTGACAATGTTGTGTGGTGACATGCTGTCTGCTAGCATTATGCCTTTAGTGACACCTTAGGACATCTCATGCATCCTGTGCATAACTCAGGCACCAGCTGTTAAAATGCTTTCTTTCCAATAAGGATTATGAGGACTGGCAAGTAAACTGTTTCTTCCTGCTAAATTCAGACACAAAGGTAGCTGACTATGAGCTAAGGCAGGGCCTTCCTCCTCTCCATAGGTCTGACCACGAAGATTAACATCATTGAGCATAATGTGGGCTGTGGTTCTGTAGTCACGAAGGAGCAGACAGCTGTGGGGTCAGAGGAGCAGGAGAAGGGTAACTTGGATACAAGAAGGTTGAAGCACCATGGCTGGAGATGAAGCTAGGAACAGTGACATGTGACCCCCATATGAATCAGCTTCTGCTCAGGTAATGAGAACCCAATGAGATGTAAACTCATTGCAGAAAACACGTGGGACAAATTCATCATTGATGTGGCTATTTTGGGAGATGAAAGAGAGCTTGAAAAGAAGAGGGACACGTAAAAAGTATTCCAGCTGAGTGGGCCTGATAGGAAACAAATATTTCCCTTCATAACTCAACAGTGAGAATCAAAAGCATCCCTATCTTTTAAGCCTCAAAACCACCAGGGCCAGGTGCTGGGTGTAGATGTTGCCAGCCCTTTGCTCCCTGGATGTACGGATTGTGATCTGAGTCTGTGGCAATTTGTGGCTCTATTTCATTGTTGCTAAGAGGAAGCAGATTCCATGTGCAGCCTCTGGAGCTGAGCGTGGTGATTCCCTCAAGGCTCCCCCCGAACATACCAGCACGTGTTCTGTGAAGACAGACATGGCTGTTATATACCGATGTTCTCCAACAGTGAGTGCACACATCTTTTCCCTGTCACTTGCAAAGGACTCTGAATAGAATAGCAACCAGCTGAGAAGGAGATAGGGCATAGGAGAGGGTCTACTGCCTTTGAAGAGATGTTTCAGGTGTGGATGTTCCTAGCTGCTCTACTCACTTGTAGTTTCTCAATGAAACCACCAGCTGTCTATCTGCAAGGTGTATATCCATCCTTACTCACTAAGAAAAAAGGCTCCCTTCTCCTGATTCCTCTTGTTGTGGTTTCTGCCTTTACCTCTGTCTGCCCCCTTCTCTGACTTCTGATATCAACTGTTCATCTGTTCATCGGGTTAACTCATCCTTCCCAGAGGCTTAGGTCACTGCTTTCCTGTCTATGCCCACACCCCTTCATTTCTGTTCAGGCTTTGCTTGTGCAAATACTTGTCCATTGGCTGAACTTTCTTCTTAGTGACTTAGTTAAGAACAAACCTTCCTGGGTAGGGAGATGCTTAGTGATTAATAATTCTTGCAGAGGACCTGAGTTCAGTTCTCAGCACCTACACTGGTCAGCTGGCATTGCTGTAACCTGAGTTTCAGAGGATCCAGTGTCTTCTTCGGGACTCCATGAGGACCTGCACACAGATGGGCATGGACCCACATACATGTTAGAAAAAGAATAGACATCCAGCAAACCATCATATCTTGGCATCCTCTCATTAGGAATAGTCTGAAGGTTCTCAGACTCCTTTAGGAAGCTTCCATGTTCACTCTGAAAAACATCTTAACAATACTAAAATGTCTCTAGTTATGTCCTCTCTGGGCCTAGAAAATAAGAATGACCTCTTGCTCTTCCAAAACAATATAAAAAATGACCCCTGGAGTGCATTAATAGATAGGAAGTCTAATGTAAAATTCAAAGCCATTTCTTTCTGCTCTTTGTGAACATTTATTGAGTCTCTCTATCTATTGGATCTCAATTGATTTTGCAATGTATGCAGTGATGAGCAAATTAGACATTTGTGTCACCTTCGTATTATTTACTGTCTATGAGGAGAGATGTAAAGCAATCAACCCATATGAAACATTTGGTAGAAACTTAAAGGTTTCTAGAGAAATCCAAAAGGGGAAGTGGGTGTGGCAAACCTAGTCTTAAGAATCTGGGAAAATTAAGACCTGGGGGATGAGGAGGAAGTCACTAGGTTAGGGTCAGGGGCAAATGCATCAGGTGGTAGAAACTATGGGTATCTAGAGCCATGTCACAGCAGGGCATGGTCAGGAGTCAGAAAGAAGATGGTCTGGCTAGAGGATAAGCAGTTCTTTCAAAGTCTGGTCCTTGACTGACCTTAGCAGAATCATCTGGAATGTAGGCCAAGTAGCTGATTATTAAATCAGAGTCACTAGGGATGGGACCTCTGATAGACTGATTGTAACTATGACTGTCTTTTTTCCCACCTTTTATATAGTCTATGTCATTTCTAATATAATGTTGTAGTTCTTCACATCAGTAGATGTAGTAGGCTCTTCCATATTCTTTGATATGGCTGGTCATATTATTCTCTGTCCTACTTGGCCTTAACTGTCAACTTAATACAACCTAGAATTATCTGGAAAGAGAATCTCAATTGAGAAACTGCTTTCAGCATGTTCGTCAGAAGGATACATGTGGGAGAGTAACTTGATTGTTAATGACTTAGGAGGGCCCAACCCACTGTGGGTGGCACTATTCCTTAGGAAGGACTTCCTGGATTATGTCAAAGAAGAGAGAACTAGAGCAAGTAAGAAAGCATACAGAAGGATGGATTGATTTTTTTCTGCCCTTGTTTGGACTACTTTGAGTTCCTGCTTCATCTTCCCCTTGATAATGGACTGTAACCTGGACTTGTAGTCTGAAAACCGTTCCAATTCCTTGATTTGTTTGAGGATGCTTTATCACAGTAAGAGAATCTTTGGGTGATAGAATGAAAGCAAGTGTTGCCAATTGTCATTCAAGACTCAAAATGCATAGGATTCTTCTGTGTCCTTTCTTTGAAATTTCTTACAATCTAAAATGAAAAACAGAGCATCTTACTGTAGAATGCTTGACCGTATCAAGGAGGACCCTGTTATCTCTCTAAGGACATCCTTGCCAGAATCCTAGCAAACCAGTCTCTGGCATTTGAGACCATCAAGGTCATCAAAGCTTTTGCTTGACCCATACCTGTACACGGGATGTTCATAAGTCTAGATATCAATGGCATAAAATATTAATCATTCAATCAGCAATATTAATTAAGCCATTAATCTTGGAGTGGCTTGTTTTGCTTCTGGAGAGAAGAATATGGGCTAAGGGTGTTCTGAGTGTTGTGGGAAGGTCAAGTCTAGTAGGATTTTTCAGGCATGATGTGGATTTGGAACTCTGTCCTAAGGAGTATGAGATGCTACTAAAATGTTCTAAGCAAGCAGTGACACAATTAGGCTAGTGTTGTGGGTAGACCAACTTGGCTTTTCCCTAGAGAGTGAATGGTGAGGGCAGAGGTTCAGAACAAACCACAGGAGCCTACACGGTCAGGTTTTGTTTCTTTTAAATGCATACACTGAGCTTCAGCTATATATGAGAAGATAAAGACAGCTGCTCATGTCCTGCCTGCAAGTCGACAGGGAACTGAGAGGGTTGAGGCTTAAGCCCTACTGCACTGCCTTGGTGTGCTCCAGGGGTCACAACAATGTAGAGATATGTATGGCCTTAGGGGGTGGGGGTGGGGTAGGTCTGGAGGATTCTGTTCACTTGATGACAGGTGGGGATGCCATTACAGAAGGGATGTGGCATGTGGTGCTGCTACAAGGCAAAATGTGAAGTGTTGGATAGATGAAAAGATAAGAAAGCAGACAAGAATGAGCCAGGTCATAAAGGATGTGACTGGCCCCTGCTGAGATAACACACAGGGCAAAATCCTAAAGGAACTCAATTCCAGAGGTCCCCAGTACCTGATATGGGAGTGCATTTGTGATTGAAAAAGGAGAAGTTGAAAAGGGCAGAACCCCACCCTGGAAGCTTGCATGACAGGTGTCAGCCTGGAGGTCTGACTTCCTGCTGTTCAGAACCCTGTGGGGTAGGACTGACTTCCTGCTGTTCAGAACACTGTGGGGTAGGACAAAGAAACCACCAGCAGCCACAAAGCTCTTTTGGATTATAAACTTTGACCCCAGAATCTTAAAGGAGTTTCAGCCCTCAGTACTCCTGACAATCTTTGGAGGTAGCAGTCAGCCAGACAAGAAGAGAACATTTTTGTCACAGCACGCCCCCCACCCTAGAGTGTCTGATATCCCCTGCTGCCAGTCTCCAGCTGTCTGTCTAGACAGAGCACAGATTGGACCTGTGAGGTACTGAACACTGTGATCTAAGCCCACTCACTCCTGCCTGACTGCAGGGTGAGCGTTCAAGAACAGAATCCAGGCTGGAGAGACGGGTTAGGGAAAAACTTTTTTTCCTCATGAGTCCTTTAGTGTTTGCCATAAAACATGAAGAGAATTTGGATGGCGAGATGGGGCAGAGGCCTCCTTTTTTCTCATGAAATCTTTAGGTGTTTGCAATAAAGTATGCCGATCTCTGTTCACTGCACTGCCTCATCTACAAATGTGACTGAAATGTGCACCGGATGAGTGAGGGAGTTTAGAAGAACCTTGCTTCTCATACCAGAAATGACCACTTCTTAGCCTCTCTCTCTCTCTCTCTCTCTCTCTCTCTCTCTCATGCATGCACACATTCACAGAATCTGCTCAGGTATAGGTCCTTGGGGAATTGCAAAATCTTCTGAATGGTTTCAAAGACACACACACACACACACACACACACACATATATATATATATATATATATATATATATATATATATATATGTATGTATGTATGTATGTATATGTATATGTATGAGTGAGAAATGAACACCTATAGTTTCTTTCAGTATTTCAATATATGAAAGAGATACACTAAGCCTACTTTGAGAACGAAAGTAGTTTTCCCTCATAACATAGCTAGGGATGAGGTAGACCCAGGATTATAACTTAGAACTACTTGCCTCTGAACCACATAGACCCCCTTCCCCCCCCCCCAGAGAGAGAGGGGGGTTCTGTTCTTCCTAAGGGCACCCACATCCTCTTTGGTGCTTTGCCTGTGATGCTACTGTGGCAGGGTCACCTAACCAGGACTGAGAGTCCTGATAGAGAAACTTGCTAAAGATTCCTGAGAGGGATGGGCAGCTGCTTCTGGCTGTTGTCAGCAGTAAGAGTGCGGAGTTGCCCTGATCCTTAGCAGTTCAGACAGAGAGCATGTGTGAGTCACAAGGAAGCCCTGGGCTCCCTGCAGATCCACCCTGGAAAAACTCTAGTGGGGCTTTGAGATTCTATGTACTGTGATCAGTTGAATGATGTTTTTATCTTCCTTCTCAACCCCCTTTTTGAATACTGAGATTACTATCCTGGGGTCCCAGAAAAACCCAAGATTTTGGAAACGTTTGCTTTTCAATAGGCACACACTACTCTGAATGCACAGGAAACTGTCTTCTTGAATCAAGGACGAAGAATTTTTCTTAAGGATATCAAGGTAAATGCAGGCCACAGGCTGGTTCCCAGTTCTCCCTGGATCATGAGATTGTCTTTCTTTTTCCCATGGTAACCATCCCTGGTCCTTGACCTATACATGTTCAACATGAATTATCCAACATCCTGTCCCTTCACATTATCCATACCATCTTGGAGGATGAAACTTTGCACCCTGGAACAGTGTCTGCTCTTTGAAATGCCTCCCACTATGAGGCTTGATTGTCAAGAACCATAAAATCAAGGCAGAATCAGGTACATAACTTGTGTGGCCCAGTGAACTACGGTAAACTTGAGATCTGTCTTCCAATATTACCGTGAACATCAAGACTCACGAGTAGGACAGTAAAACAAACACACATACAGCCTTGTCTAGTATATCAGTTTCTTATAATCCCACAGCCCACATACAGTTACACTCATGTGCCTGTTCTTAGTTGACTCAGGAAAGCGCAGAAGAGGTGGCATGGCAGAGATGCTGGGGCTGAGAGTGTTAACCTGAGTATTTGACTCTCTCTATAGGAAATAGATGTGAAAACTGTTCATGTTTTCAGCAATATACATAACACAGTTCCTTCCCTGAAGAGAGACCCTAGTTCCAGCCTATCCCTGCAGAAGAGCTGACTCAACAAGAAACATGTCTTGCTCATATTTATCTAGGTGATTGCATTGTGTTTAGGTACTGGGACCCTCCATTTCAAGTCTGGTGAATTATCATCAACCAGCCCACTGCTCGTCCTTCCAGCTGTCTAAGGCATTTCTTGCTTGACTAATGACTAGTGCTCCTCCACAGATGGTGTGGGACTGAACCAACCATCTGCAAGAGTAGCTCCACTTCCTGCCTTAGTGCTGTGTCCTGTGACTGAGTTGTTTTGAGATGAATGTTATCCTTCATCACAGGATGCTTGGGGTGGGGATGTCTTCCGCTGGTGACTTCTCATATTGCTCGTGATGAAATAGTTCTCTCTGCGCATGGTTGCTTTGCAGCCACCAAGCAGCAGCATCAGACATTACCAGTAAACCTGGTAGCAGATAGTTCAAAGGCTGCACTGCCGACAAAGGTATGGTCCACTGAAATTATTACCCCAGCATACCACTGACCATGCAGTATACCAGAGCTTAATATTGACAACGACACTACAAAAAGCCTGTTTGGGGGATTATAAGAAACTGATATAATAGACCAGTCTAGTTTGATTTAATGATTATTTTTAGAAAAGAATATTAGCCCATAATAATCTGCCTACCTGGCTCAAATCTCACCATATATGGTGATGATGTTGCCTTCTAAGCAAAGGCATTGAGTCAATGGTTCCTTTTTCTCCCGAATCCAAGAAAAAAAAAACAGGAAGTAAATCAACGACAACTTTGACACTTAAAAATATTTTTCAGTTACAAACAGTAGGATATATTTCAAAAATCAAGACTTATGGATCTTTGACACTATCATAACTTTTCATGCTCATTGCTAGAATATGGAGGATGCTGAATTTGCCACATCAGGGACATGCATTGCCTTTTAGTGGGAAGTGTCCTGATGAAGGAAAATGGCTCCGGTTTTTTGCAAGTGCAAATGTGGCAGCAGCACTCCTAAGCTGCAGAGGAAATGGTGCACCTGACATCACACCTCTCTGTGACGCTGACACTCAAGCCTCAGTTCGGGAACACAGTCACCACAGAGTTGCCTCTTCATACTCTTTGAAAAAAAAATTGTCAATTAATTTGCTCAGCAATGTTCTCCTTATAACCACCCCTAAAAGTAGTTACAAATACCGTGGTGCAGATGGAATGCTGGAACTTTCATGTTTGCCTACCCAGAGTTCAAGTTTGAGGAAACTGAATCCACAAGGCCATATATCAACATATTTGGAAGAGAGGCCTTAGCGGGTAACTAGGATCATGCAAAGTCATGAGGATGGGGCCCTGTGATGGAGTTAGTAGCTTTGGAAGATGAAGAGAAGAGACTTGAGTTGGTAGGTTATTTTGTTTCTCTTTGTGATTATTTTTTGTCGCGTTATAACATAATGAGAAAATCCACATCAGATGTAGCTCTCAGCTACATTCATCCTTGAATCTCTCAGTCTCTACAACTGTAAACAATTTCTTCCTTATAAATTTTGCTGCCTTGCATGCTTCTTTTATGACAACAGAAAGGGGGCTACAATACAGGGAAACGGAATATAAGAATATTCAGTCACTGAAGCTACTTTCCATGGTTCTAGAGCTACAAGAAGAGGAAGTACTGATCTGAGCAGAGTAAGTCTGTCCTGTGTCCAAAGCCCATTGTCAGCCAAAAGTTCACTGTTCTGGCTGAATAGCATCCCTCCTACTTCTCAGTTACTAAGGTTTAAAGCCTGATTTCAGCCTCTCAGCATAGAGAGATCACCTTTTTAAGAAGTTAAAAAGTGAGATCTTTAGGGTGTGTCTTAATCCATTATAAATATGCTCCTAGCAGAAGGGGAAATGTGGGTGGATCCAAATGCATGTACAGAAGAAAAAATACAAAAGGATACAGGCAGAAAACAACCATTTGTGGCCCAAGGAGGAAAGCCTTAGAAGAAACTAATACTTCCACTCCTTGGTATTAGAGCCCTGGCTTCTACTGTGAGAAAATGCGTGTCTGCTGTTTAAGCTACCTCATCTGTGATCATTTGACTTTAGCCCATGTCTGAGTTAGAGTTTCTGTTGCTGGGATAAAATATCATTACCAAAGGCAACCTGGGGAAAGGTTTATTTCACTTACATTTCCACATCATGATCCATCATCAAAGAAAGTTAGGGCAGTAACTTGAAGGCAAAAACTGAAGCAGAAACCATGAAGGATCACTGTTTACTGCTTTGCTTCTCATGGCTTGCTCAGCTTGCTTTATTATACATGTCAGGAATTCTTGCCCAGGGATGGTACCACTCCCAATGGGCTGGACCCTCCCACAGTCCTCCTTAATCATTAATTAAGGAAATAACCCACAGTCTTGTCTATTGCCAAATCTTATAAAAGCATTTTCTCAGTTGAGTCGTTTTTCACAAATGACTCCCAGCAGGCTACAACATTTATCTCACTTCTCATTGTATACAAACTTCTGTAGCTTGACAAAGTCCTCCAAGACTTGGGACCCTCCACTCCTTCCTGACCTACTGGCCCTATTGCCAGTAGACTCCATATACTAACAACATATTGAGATATGTCATGTCCTCTCATGTTTTCTTACCATTTTATCACTTTTGGAATTATTATTCTGCTTTACTGATACTTTTATTTACTTGTTATCTAAGTCTTTAAAGTTTTACTTGATTTTCACCTTTTCTTTGACATTTCCCCAGACCCTCTGTTTAGTCTTATGTCCTGTCCCTTTCTTCTACTCTCCCACTAGCATCTTGAGCGTGAATCTCCTCCAACCATCACTACACTAAATGTCCCCAGGAGCTCACTCAGGATTATCTACCAGAGGCCTCCTATTGGGCTGGGAACACGGAGACTCAATGGAGAAGGCACAAATCCTATCTGTGGGAAGTGTGACTTCATAAAGAATGAGATTCTGGTTGTGTGAGTCGTGGGAATGTGTCCAAGTCCACAAGTGTCTTCCAACCAAGCCCAGAGTCAGAAATGCTTTGGGGGAGGCTGATGTCATAATGCCTATAGCCAGGGGGAAGAAATGGAGAGGCAAGGGTGATATAACAGGATGAATAGGAAATCTGAAGAGGATGGGGAATAGCAGGGTGTGTTTGGAGATTTTCCCAAGACTAACTCCAGGAACAATTTCCACGTACCTGAATTCTTGGGCTTGTATAAAATATTGGATAAATGAGCAATTAATGAAGGAAAAAATAATGCCACTTTATTCGCAATAGCAAGATGTGGAAACCACACAAATATTAACAGATAGATAAAGAACAGTAGATAAAGAACAAATGATACTTATATACAATGGCCTAACATACAGCCCTTCTGAAGAAGAAATCATGGATTTATTAAGATCTACATTTCAAAGATCAAGACTTCTGGATCCTTGGCACTATCATAACTTCTAATGCTCATTGCTAGAATACAGAGGATGCTGGATTCGATACATCAAGGGCATGCATTGTCCTTTAGTGGGAAGTGTCCTGATGAAGAAAAATGGCCCCTTCTTTGCAAGTACAAATGTGGCAGTGTATACAGTTTCTAACAGTATAAATGACACTATGTATAATAGTATAAAGGACACTATGATAACTAAAATGGGCTATGGGCAGAAAAGCAAATGCTGGGTGATATCACTTGTGGGGCATCTAAGTAATGTCTGTGTTCTAGAACCTGGGAAGCATTGTGGTTACCAGAGGCTAGACTGGACTGTGACCTTACCTCCTGGCTAGATCACATCTCTGCTTCCCTGATTTTAACCAGGGATGAAGAAATAAATTGAGTGAAAACTAGGCTTCTCTACCAAAAATGTGAAGCAGACCTTCAGGGAATCCAGAAAAACAAAATTGCAAAGTGGCCAAGGACTTAGGTGATTCCCAACTGTTTAGTTTGTTAGTTTGTTTATTTTCAGGACTATAGTATCTTCAGAAAAATGTTCATAGTCTATCATGGTTGTTGGTGTTATTGACAGCTCTCATTGGTCGACCAATATCTGTGAATTGTAGATGTAAGGTGAAGCTATTCTTAGACTTAACACATCCTCTGCTAACCCTTCCTCCCCTAGGGGATAGCAATTTCCAGAACCATTTTCTCAGCATTGGGTCAGCTCTGTCACCCATTGTTGAGTTCTGCTTTTCCAGCTTCTCAAGGGAAAGCTCAGATGGCTTTCTTTGCCTTGGTTGGTTTTGTCTGACCTAGTGTTTGTGAAGGTACTTGGTAATTATTTAATGACCTATAAATAGAAATTAATATTTATATTATGTTCTCAGCAGATAAAAGAGGCCTGTGTTTCCTTTATCAATTTAGAATAAAAATGTTTATCTTTAAGTAACATTTGCAAGTTTCATACAGTCCATATCAATCATATCCATACACTCTCATCTCCCTCTAGCTCTCGCTCACTCTGCCTCCCTCCCAATTTCATACATATCTTCTTTTTAATTTGTTATTAATAAGCTCTTTAGTTCAATTAATGCTGAGTGTATGTGAGTGGTGTGTGGCCACAGTTACTTTTCTGTTTTATATACAGATAAGAAAATTTTATTTTTATTTTATGTGCATGTGCATCTGTGTGAGGGTATTGGATCTCCTGGAACAAGAGTTACAGACAGATGTGAGCTACCATGTGAGCACTGGGTATTGAACCCAGATCCTCTGGAAGAGCATCCAGTGCTCTTAAGTGCTGAGCCATTTCTCCAGTCCAGTAGTTAACTTTTCTTATTGCTGTGACCAAATTCCCAGCAGGAAGGCACTGCAAAGAGGCAGAGCTGGCTCAGGTTTATGCTTTGAGGACTACAGTCTCATCCTTGGGAAGTGGAGGCAGTCAGAATCTAAGGCAGTTGGTTCCCTCATGTCTACAGTCAGGAGACAACACAAATCACTTGCTTCATCTTGCCTTCTCTTCTATATTCAATTTGAGACTGCAGCCTACGAGGTGGAGCTGTTCACATTTGGAGTGGATTTTCTTCAGTTATTCTACAAACTAAACATTCAGCGGCTCTCTCATGGATATACCCAGATATTTGTCTCCCATGTAATTCTAGATTCTATCAAGTTGACAGTCAACCTAAAGCAACACTCATCCAGTCCACCCATTGTTCACTCAATACCCAAACATGCCTCTTTTAAGCCCCAGCATCCCAGTCTTTGTCTGTATGGACTCATGACCATTTTGCAATGGTGTAGAGCACATTCATTCCACCTTCAAAATGAAACCATCCAAAATCTTTAACATCCCCTCATCTCATCACGCAGATTTTAAAAGGAAGTGCGACTCAGACCATAAAATAATTCAACTTTTTTTCTTTTGCTCTTTCAAGTGAAATACTTACTGACCTTCTATTCTAAAGAACATTTTCCTTAGAAGTTTCTTACTCCAAAACCACCAAGACAGTGTTCCTCAATCTGTGGGTTGAGAACCCTTTGCTGGGAGTCAAATGGCCCTTTCACAGGGGTTACCTAAAACCATTGGAAAATACAGATGTTTACATTATGATTCATAACAGTAGCAAAATTACAGTTATGAAGTAACAAGAAAAATAATTTTATGGTTGGGAGTGACTACAGCATGAGGAACTGTATTGAAAGGTTGCAGCATTAGGAAGTTTGAGGACCACTGCTCTAAGTGAGGCAATGATCGTGGCTCTACTCCCTAAGATTTTGATGCAATTCCTGGGATTTATGGGATCATTGCTGACGGAAGTGTTCTGGGTCTGTACAACTGGAAACTGGGAGTCATATGGGAATTCAATATTACCGTCTTCCTTCTGAAACAAGGTCTTATTTTGTAGCCTGCATATATAACCCTGCAGGTTGTCCTTGAAGCCACAGCAGCCCTCCTGTGTCAGCCTTTAGCTAGGCTTACACAGTGATGGAAGCCTCCACAAGCCCTTTCAGCACTCTCTTCCTCTGGCCACATTAGCGCTCCATTCCCATTAAAGAGTGACTCAGCATTCCTCCCCTCTTTAGTCTTTGGCAAAGTGGTTACCACTGTTTCCTGTCTCTTAATGGAATGGATCTAGGGCTCTTAAATTAATGACATCACACAGCATGTGTCTTTTTAAGACCTGCTTATTTTGTTTACCATCATGTCCTCCTCACTATTCCTTTGTGTGGAAGCATCTGATAGATGCATCATCATTTGCTTCCTTTTCATGGATGAATACTATTCCATTGCATCTCTCAAGCCTGCAAGTACTTAGCTTTCAAAGTACCTTTTCCATTTTGTCTCTGGCTTTCTCCGTGTCTTAAAACTCTTTGTCCCCGTTTTTCTCTCTTACTGCTTTCTTGTGGGCTTAGAATTTTTTTTGTAGCAATGTATTTTTATTCTTTTCTTATCTTGTTTTTCACATATTTTATGTGCATTTTCTTTGTGGTTACTATGGGGACTACATATAGCACCCTAAAATGGTAGCTGCTTGAAATTGATGCCAATTTCAGTTGCAAATATGGGCTCTGTACCTTCAAAACTTTACCCCCACCTCAATGTTACTGATGTCCAAAAATGAACATCTTTATGTTGTATAGTCATTAATATAGATTTTTAACTGTTTTTTTCTTTTGTCTTTTAAATACTAAAAAAGAATAAAATGTACAAGAAGCCTCAATTGCCAAAGATTCTACTTCTTAGTCTTCTCTATATATTTATCTTTGCCACAGAACTCTTCTCTTGTATTTTTAGATAAGTTTTCTTCTTTCTTGTTATAATTAACTCAAATCAAATATGTAGGATTACATGGTTAGGTCTGGGGAAGCATATTCAGTAATGTGCTTGACATGCACGCATTAGGACCTACAATCCTCAGAATCCATGTAAATAACCAGGTGCTGTGATGCAGGCTTGTAATCCCAGCACTGGCGAGAGCGAGACATACAGGTTCTTGGAATTTGCTAACCATTCTGCCTAGATTAATTTACTGGTCCCCCAAACTAAAATGGATGGCATCCTGAAGAATGACTTCTGAGACTGACCTCTGGCCTCTACACACACTTGCACACATCCACATAAAGAATTATCTAGTTAAGGTCAAGTATAGGATAAGTAAGAGTCTCCTCCCCAGAGGCCCTTGCTGCTAGATTATGGACCTGTTGAGAAGGGAGTGGTGTTCTTTCTCCTAAATGAGGCCTGTTAGGAAAAATAGCTTAGAAAAGAAAACTCCAGTGAATGGGATTTCCCAATAAGAATATGGACAAAACAAACCCAAACCAACTAAGGGTTTGGTGGGCAAGACCAGACATGCATATTGGACTCAAGGCACCATAGCCCTGGCTGCCAGGTCTTGTCCCCCTCTCTGTTGGAGCGGCACTGAGGTTAGATGGGTCTTAGAAGATGTGGCTTTAAAAGTCTTCCTTTTACCACTTCAGGAAGTCCCACTCTGAGTCAGTGCCAAATGAGTTTGGTTTTCAGCTTGATTTGCCTGTAATGAGTGGTGGAAGAGATGATTCATGAATCCCACCCAGACCTACTTACCCCAGCTGCAGACTGCTGCAGGAGGACTTGTGCATTCTGAAGCATACCATTCTTAAAAAGAAGCTACATCTTCACAGGCCAGGCTTCCCTGAGGCATTCTCCCAAATGTATGCAGAGCAAACAACTCGGGCAAATGCATGTTTCAAATTGCACATAAACCTTTGCAGGCTGTATAAACAGAACGAAGAAACAACGAAGGCATCCGTTTAAAAATCAAACAAAGAGTGCAAAACATCACATGGGACAATTATATATGTGGCATTTGGCAGAACCCAGGAAACTATATGCGTTGTGGCAATTGGATTCACCTGCTCCCTAATTTATCTATTATAAGATATAGAATATTTGCCAGTTATATCAAAAGAGGTCAGTCTTACCGTTAAATGTGTTAAAATTAAGGAAAACTTTTTTCCTTTATATGTTCAAATGCATATGGTACATGTTATATATAGACAACAATAGATACAATATATGAAGCCTGAATTCTAATAGTAGATGTGAGCCTGAATCCACAGCCCTAGGAAGCCAGGCCCTTAATTCACAGTATGTGAAATGAGGGCAAGTGCTGGATGGAAAGTGAGAGCAAGTGCTGGATGTAAAGTGAGGGCAAGTGCTGGATGTAAAGTGAGGGCAAGTGCTGGATGTAAAGTGAGGGCAAGTGCTGGCACCAGTTTTAAGAAATGAAAGGATAACCGTCTTGATGAATGCCTCAGACATTGTGTGTTCATTTGGGTTTCTCATGAAGGGAACCTGTTGCACAAACACTGGATGTTTCTAAGTGTCACCTCAATCTCTTCCTTAGTTGTCAAACACAGGCTCTTGGGTGGTATGTGTCTAATCTGAAGGCTTCCATCCACAGCCTGGAACTATCTACAGTCAAGGAAGGGAAATGGCCATTTTGTAGCTCTCTGATTCTGTAAGAGATGGCCTCATCTCATATTTACTTACTTTTTGAGTATACACAGAGAGAGAGAGAGAGAGAGA
>NW_021604657.1:568774-569921 GCF_004785775.1 Grammomys surdaster
CTCAGAGGTCATCTTTGCTTCTGGTGACTTGAACTTTGAATAGATTGTTTTTTTTTTTTTTTTGAGGAGAAGAAGGAGGATGAGGAGGAGGAGGAAGAAGAAGAAGAAGAGGAAGAGGAAGAGGAAGAGGGAGAGAATGTTGTTTATAAGTATTTATAAACTTGAACAGATTTGTATCTCTCTTCATTTGTACAAAATATAAATATTAAGTTGTCAACTCAAAGGTTTGCCTACCACACTGAAATAGGGGATGCTGTGATACTCTCTCTGTCTGCATAAAGCTAAACAACAATTGTCCCTTATCTGTCCATCAATCATCTTAACCTGGTGCTTACAACAGCAGACAAACCTAATGTAGCAAATGATAAAAGTCCAGTGCAACTTCACAAAACATCTTGATATTTATTAATGATGGGACTGAACCTAGTATATCATCCTTGGTGTAATGACTTGTCCAGCAATGCTACAGGAGCCTGTATATAAATTCAGTACAGAACATAAAACATTGGTATTAGATGTAAGAAAGCTCTCAAGATCCTTTGGAAATCATCTGGTCCATTAACTTCACTCTTGACATTTAGTCATTGATTTATTTGTGTAGAACTTGGGATTGAACTGGGGGCCTCCTGCATACTAGGCTAAGAGTTTTACCATTAAGCTATGCAGGCAGCAAATCTTGGTATTTTAAAATGGACTAGTAATTCCAAATTGCTTGCTCCTTCAGCTGTATTTGTGCTTTAGCAATTAGAGATGAACACATTTTCAACATCGTCATTTGATTGTCTTTCACTTTGACCAAGGAATGTAGACCTTATAGAAAGCAGTGGAGCCAGAGAACGAGGAAGTGAACACAAATTTGTGATAACCTTGGAACGGAAAACAGTTGGGCTCGCCCACCAGACCTGGAAAGGATGGCCCTCAAACCTCATTTCCTGTCATCAGTGTGGTCAGTTATTTTGATTACTGGTTTCCCGTAGCCTGAGTATTTTTCAGAAGTAGGGTCAGGCCACTAAAAACCCAGAGAAAGCAGAGATAAGTAGAAAAGCTGAAACGGAGAAGAAAGAAAAAGACCAAATTTAAATTGATGACTTTGTATTGGACTTGGGTAACAGCAAAACTCACCCCTCCTTTTGCAGGATGACCTCCA
>NW_021604657.1:574921-597404 GCF_004785775.1 Grammomys surdaster
TCCCTCCCTCCCTATTCCTTCCTTCCTTCCTTCCTTCCTTCCTTCCTTCCTTTTTTCCTTCCCTCCTTCCCTCCCTTTCTCCATCCTTCCCTCCCTTTATCCCTCCCTCCCTATCCCTCCCCCCCACCACATCTATCTCTGTCTGTGTGAATATGCACTTGTGTTCCTGTGTGTGCTGGTACACACATGTGTATGCATGTTTGTCTGAGTACACAGGTGGGTAGAGACCAGAGGCCAACTTTGAGCACCATTCCTCAGGTACTTACACCTCATTTTTGAAGACAGAATCTCCCAGTGAATCTGAAGCTTGCTTATTTGACTAGGCTGGCGTATGAGCCCTAGGAATCTACCTCTCTCTGGTTTTCCAGTGTTGTGATTACAAATACATGCCATAACCCCTGTCCATTTACACGGGTCCTGGGGATGGAGGGTGGAACTCAGGTCTTCATACTTGCACAAACAGGCCTATTCAACTTTCTGCCAACCTTTTCCTTTTAAAGAAAAAGTATTTATTGTTAATGGGGGGGCACATATTATGGTACATGTATGAAGATCAGAGGTCATCCTCCTTTTTTACTTTTATGTGTGTTCCGGGATTAAACTCAGGTCACCAGATCTGCATTGCAAGTGTCTTTTCCTGCTGAGCTATCTTGCCAGCCCTATAACTATTTCTTTACCAAGCTTACTCCAGGTAGGAGGATCTTCTGATGAATGGCCAATAATGAAGCATTTCAAAAGTAAGATACGAAGGCAGGAATCAGAAAGGCTGCAGGTGCACGGTGTGATCACACCCCAGCGTCTGGAGTGCTCCCAGCTCCTGTTTCCATCTGTCACATCAGACTATTCCACCCTCTTAGTTCATTCCAGTGCTCTTCCAAACAAGCACACTTATGGGCTCTACAGAGAGACAGAAAATAAAACAGGGCTGAGTAAAGTTCTCCCCATCCCTGTGAAACATGCTGAGTAGTGAAGTAAGCTGCCACCAGATTTTCCTTTTAAAAAGGATTGTTCTGACAGAGTATAAGGATACACTGGGGAAAAAAACCCTACCATCAGAAAAGCCCATTAAAAAGTAGCTGTGATAATTTGGGCAAGGATGGTGGTGGAATAAGCTGGAAGGATGCTAACCAGATTGGGGAAATCATAACGGTGGAAACAGGGATGGTTAGTTTGTGAAATCTCTCTCCTGTGCGCTAGAAACTGTCCTACATGCTCACTACACACCCGTCTTAGTTACTTTTCTATTGCAATAGTAAAACTCCATGAGCAAGGCAGTTTATAGAAGACAGAGCTTCTTTGAGCAAAGGCACAGAGGCAGGAGCAGGAAGCTGAGGACTCACCTCTTGAGCCACAGGCGTGAGGCAGGAAGATAGAAAACTTGGAATGGCAAGAGGCTTTTGAAACCTCAAAACCAACCCCAGTGACATAGTTCTTCCAGCAAGACACAACTTACCCAAAGAGTGCCAGCAACTGGGGACCAAGTGATCAAACATCCAAGCCTATGGGGGACATTCTCACTTAAACCAACACACATCTTAACTGTTCATTTTTATTAAAGTCTTTATAGAAGGTACCAGGCACCTTTAATAGAAAGACAGAAGAAACTGAAAGATCCATCTCATGCCAGAGGGTGCATGGATAATAAGCATTGAAGCCTAGCTACAAGCTCAGGTGTGTCTATCTCTCATGCCCAAGCTTTTGTATAAAAATTGGATCTTGCCCTACTAAAGGCCAGGACCAAGAGGAAGGAGCACAGCGAGCTGGTTCTTCACTGCTGGACTTTTGTATCACTGTGGCTGTAACCAAGAACAGTTACATGACCTGAGGAGGATTATTTTCTCAGAGAACAAAACTTCTATAGGTAAGAAGACACAGTTGGGTCATATGATAATGATATATGGTAAGTTTAAAAAACAAAACACCTTGATTTCCATCTTACTTTCCACCAATCTTGGAGATTCTATGTTCTCTACAGCTTCAACCCTTAATGTGAACTGGTTTATAAATCTTACAAAATGGTTTCCCATTGCAGTCTTAAATTCCATTCTCCTAATGGTATGTTTATACTAAGCATCATTTCATGTGCTTATTTGATATTTATATAATTTCCTTGGTAGTGTCTATTAAAATGCTTGATATTATCTTAAAATTGAATCATTAGATTTCTTATTTTTGACTCATGAGTGTTCTAGAATGTGTACTGATACATGCTTTACAAATAGTTTGTTTCAGACTGTGACTTGTTTGTTTCTTGACAATGTCTTTCACAGAGTAACTAAGTTTCATTGCTTTTAGCGATTGTGACCATAAATTATCATTGTCAACTTGACTGGATTTAAAGTCACCTAGGAGATACACCTATGAATGTGTCTGTAAGAGTGTTTCATGAAAGGTTTAACTGAGGAAAGAAGACCCATCCTGCCTGTGAGTGACACCACTCATAGCCTGGGATCCCAGGAAGAATGATAAGGAGAAAGTTAGCTACACAGCAACATTTATCTCTCTGCTTCCTGACTGCTGTGATGTGATCAGCAGTCTTGCACTCCTCCAGTGTTACAACTTCTCTACCATAAAAGATTGCTCTGTTCCCGTTAATCCCAGCTGACCTCAATCCCTCCCTTCTTTAAATTGATGTTGTCAGGGGTTTTGTCAGACTAGTGAGAAAATTAACTAACACAATAAGCTTGTTTTGAGTGTCATATCTAAGATACTTTGCCTAATGTTAGGTAATAAATATAGTTCCTATTTTGCTCTAAAAGTTTATAGGTTTTAAAACAAATCTTGGTCTGGCTGACATTTTGAAATCCTTTTTATATGTGATATGGATGCACACTGCAGCTCCTTTTCTAAATGTGAATGTGTAACTGTCAATCAGTCTTCAGCAGGAAAGGCTATCCTTTATTTACTGATTTGCCTTTGTGTGGTTTTCATAGCTTGGTTGTCCATATTTGCGTGAGTCTGTCTAGACTCTGTTCTTATCTGTCAATCTCATTATTCATCTCATCCCACACCACAGTTTGTAAGTTTGGAAATCAAGTATACTGGTGATCCAGTCACATTCTTCTATTATGTTTACTGGCCTAATCTAAAGCCTTTACTTTTTCTCAAGAATTAAAGAATTAGATCATCAAGGTTTTACTGGTTGAAATTGTGACAATTATTGCATCTGTGCAAATTCCTTATCTTTTAAAAAGATTTTATTTTAAACTATGAATATCGTGTGTATGTTCATCAAGGTGCAGATGTCTGTAGAGACCAACAAAGGGTATCAGATCATGGGATGGGAATTACAAGTCGTTGTAAGTTGCCTAATATGGGGGCTGGTGACACAGCTCAAGTCCTCTGGAAAGCAGTATGTGCTCTTACCCATTGAGACATCTCTCTACCTCCAAAGATTTTTTTTATCATTTTTTTTAGTCTTCTAATCTTTGATTAGGCTGCATCTTTATGTTTATTTATGTATTGTTAAGTTCTTTCCAGTAAGATTTATTGCCTTGGTATTGATACTTTGCACATTTCTTTCCAAATTAATCCCTCAGCATGCCACATTTGATACTTTTAAATATGTTGCTATTACTTTAATGGGCAATATTGTCAACCAGATTTCCTGGAAAATGAATTTCAAAATGGGACTGCAAAGTATGTATCTGGAAGACTGCACTGGAATAGCTATATTCACAAGAAATCATGTAAATGCGTCAAGTATGCAGTCATCCTGCATTAACTATGGAGGATTTGTTCCAAGACTCTGCAGATATAAAGTTTACAGGAGCTGCAATGCAAACTATACCATTCAGGTGCTCAAATGCATGCCGTGCCATTGGGCGATATGTATCCTTAGCACATCATCCTGGAGACTTTCAATTATCTTCAGCTTCCTCCTAAGACAGTCCAGGTCCCAAGTCTTTTGTGCAAGTGAAAGTTTGAGTCTGGTATGAAAGAAACTCAGGAAATAACAAACATGGGGTTTATTTTAGTGATCTGATGATCACAGGAATGAGATAGACACAGTCACGTGACAGTGGTACCATCCATCTGTATCTTTGCCAGCAGACTAACCCTGTCAGAAGTTATGGGCATCCTGTCCTACTTTTGAGTTCAAACTTCAAGAAGTAAGGCTGGTACTGAGAAGGATAACTGCTGGATTTCGGCCTCAGAGTGCTGACCTTCATTTTATTATATCAGCTCTGAAACCCAAATACGGGACTTCAATGCTTTGAAACACCTGATTATGTTTGACTCATGACCACAGAGTTCATCAGTAGTAACATAAGAAGTAGCTTCAGGAAGACCATCTTAATGTGGGTATTCCGTTCCTTGGTGGCGTAGTTTGCATGCAGAACAGCTGTACTTCAAAGCCCTCACCCCATTCCTAGTCTTTATTTAATCTGCTATCATTTTGTGCATAGAGAAATATTTAATGGGCTGGAACTTACCTTCAAGGTCAGTACCGAAGACTTCTATGCACTATGCTTCATTGATGATGGAAAACATCTCAGGGAATGGATATGTTTAACAGGTAGATATTGACATTTATAATTCTCACAAATTATTTTTTCAGCTATATTATGCATTAAAAATGAAGTCCTCTGGATTTAGTGATGAATAACACATCAGTTCCTTCCTGCTTATTTATATACATTTGGCAGTTCAAATGTATATAATGTAATCATTGGATCGATAAACAAATGCTTTTTGAAAAATTGAACTTAATGCATTTTAATATTCTATGAGTATGAATTTTAGAGCAGTGCTATCCTTGATGAGGGCAATGCCTTTCAAATGTAGAATTATTTTGTAGACTGGAGTAGAAAGCATTGCATTTGCTTACCATGCCCCATTTATATCTTATTATTCTGGCTGTATTTTAGATAATAAAAATGTCACTTTTTAAAATGAGGAGCTGTTTCTATCCATTCAAAGATGCCTCCATGGAAGAGTCTCACATCATCAGCTCAAAAGGAAGTACTCTGCTTTCCAGTCCATTGTATTATGGCAAACTGACACACCCATCCATCAAAGCTAGAGTCTGACTCTTTTAGTCCTAAGTGTATAGATTCAGGTGTTGTTTTTTTTTTTATTAAGATGGAAAATGGTCTGTGAGTTTTGGATACTCTCAGAACTATTTCACTTACTAGAGTATAAAAATATTGGTTCAATGTTACCAAGTGTGCAGAATGTCTCTGGAAACTTGTGGGACATGTGGAAAGCAAGTTTCCACAGAGATTCTGCCCTTTCTACAGAAAGCAAGGAGGGCATCCTGGGCTTGTCTTCCACTTGTTTGTGTTTTAGGAGTCAGAGGGGTAACAGACAGACAGCCACCTCTGAGGCCGGATGTTAGCTTGTCCACACTGCCCATTGTAACTTCAGGGATTCTGTGGAAGAACTGCTAAGAAAACCATTCAAATTATCTGACAGTCTCTGTTCTTCTGAAGGGGAATTGCCTAGCAATTAGGCCGTGGATCTCGGCAGAGGGTCCATTCCTGCTTATGGTGAGCAAGCTCACTCTCAGTGTAGACTCAAAAGTACCCCACATTCTCGAACATTGCTCTAAGTGATACAACAAACATTATAGGAAACAATCTCCTTCAAGGGTAAAGGAGTTACAGTCCTAAAAGACAGTGGGAGAATTCTTCTGTTTCTTTTCCTGTCTCTCCCTAAGTGAGCCCTGGACTTATACACTGGGGCTATGCTGCATGGAAGAGGTTAAAATAATAATTCCAATCAGACATTCTAAAAGTGAGAATGAATTTTATGATGCACATATTAATGACTAAACTACAAATAATTAACAGAGTGAATAACATCACCTTTTCAGATTTGAAGTGACCTCCATGTAGGCTTCAGCCTCAAACCTTCAGTTTCCTAGATGAAGCAGCTTGGCTCCCTGTGACAAAAGATCTAATTAGACAGTCATTGGTGATGTCAGACATGCAGTCTGGTTTCTTAGGATTTTATTGTTTGGTCCAATACTCTTTATATAACAACATGTAACTAAACTTGGTGTCCTTTGACCGTGAGTCAGAAATACTTCTGACCACACAGCACTATTTCCCTGAGCAACACTAAAAGCCTCTATAAATCCCTGCATTATCACTGTTTCATGAATATGCTTTAATTAAAAGTGTTTACATGTAACAGCCTAGATGCTTCCAATTTCATGTAAATGTTCATTCAAGGAAAGTGGTATTTTTCTACAAAAAAAAATAATTTCTCAAAGCGATTATGGTACCACCTCTTGAATGAGCTTTAATCAAGAATGACCTTGCATAAAACAGTCCTTGGATCATCGAAGCTCCATTGCAGGGGACTTTTCAATGCACTCAACAGAAAGCCCTAGGAGGGACTGGCTTCAAGTTGGAGTTTTCTGTAGTTCTGACTCAAGTCTTCATTCTAGCGTTTCCTGAAATCTTCCACCCTGAGTTCTGGAAGATCCTATATCCTAGCATTATGTGGACAGCATTTTGTAGATGAGGACAAAGGACATTTAAGACAACTTTGAAGACGTTGAAGGATTTAAGCATGTGTATGGAGGAATCTGGGAGCCAATGACTTAACTCTCTCTTTGAAAAAATGTAGTGTTAATAAAATCCTTGCTGTCCCTGTGTGGTGGCAAATGATAACAAACAGTACTTGTTCTGCATTTTGCGAAGCTGAACTAGGGTGTGGCTTCATCAGTGGCCTGTGTTGCTTGCAAGGACAATTTTATCCCTGCTAAATAAGGAATGACTTGTAAAGAATATGTTTTATGTGGGATTTAGACCTTTCATTAACCAACCAAATTCAGAGATTTCGAGGGCTTTAATGGAGATAATACTGTTTGAAAGACGTAACTAGAGCTTCCAACTCAGCTCTTGGTCTAAACCTCTGATGCCCTTGGAATCCAGTTAGAGTTGTATTGCTGTCACTGATTGAACCTAGTAATAGAACAACGGTCTGATGTCTCTGTAGTAATCTTGAAATAAAGACACATTCAACAACTGAGGCCCATGAGACCCAATAATAGTTTTCAAAACGAAGCTCTCGTCATTTAGAGCTAACATTTACTTCCCTAAGCTGGCAAAGAAATCCTTAACATGGCCCAGTAGAGGCTCATGTCCAGTCCAGACTTATGTAGAAGCCTGAGCACTCACTTGCCCGTGCCTCTTTTTTAAAAAAAAAAAAAAATTATTTTGTGGGACTATAAAATCCTGGGTGTTCGGCCACGCCCCCAGAGCCCTGCCACAAAGAGGTCTCCTTGTCTCAAGTAGAAGGCAGGGAGAACAAGTCTCTGCCTCAAGATTTCCCTGGCCCCACCCTTCTGCCCCCCCCCCTTCTGATATATAAACAAACACCTTCCCACATGTTTCGGTAGAGCTCTACACCATCCAAACCCGCTGTCTGTTAATAAATCAACGCATCTTAAATCTCCACATGTCTCATGAAATCCTGGACTCATTGTAAGCCAAAACCCACTCGACGGGGCGGGAGTGGGAGAGAGCTAGCGAGCCATGGGACACTTTCTCCTGAGAGCCAAGGTTCACCGCCCTGATATTTGCGCAGGGGCGCATTGGTGCTGGCCCGCACCCCCACCCAGGCCGCCCCGTGCAACCTGGGCGCCAGATCTGCTCAACATTATTTTATGGGTGTGAATAGTTTACCTATATGTATGTATGTGTTTCATGTGCATGTCTGCCACCCATAGAGGTCAGAAGAGGCTGTCAAATTCTCTAGTATTGGAGTTACTATATAAAAAGTTGTGAGCTGCCATGCAGGTGCTAGGAACTGAACCCTCTACAATAGTAGCAAGTGCTTTTAACCACTGAACCATCTCTCCAGTCTGCCCTCTGATATTTTAATTCACCAAACTTGTGATAATCTGTCACAGAAGTCCCAGGTAACAAGCAAATAAAAGGTTTGATGGAGCTTGGTAGAAAATGCTGTTTGGTCCCGCCTCAGTTTATGGTAAAAGTAGTGAATATTTTGAATCAAATATTAGTTATGCACAATACATAAGAATATAGAAATGTGATGTGTGTATGTGTGTTTAAAATGAATACTTACCCACATCTTCTCTGTCTGTGTTCTTTCTAAAGTATCCATCATTTCTGAATTTTGCAATTATTCTGCCAAGAAAAAAAGAGACATATCTGAGCTTTTATAAAGATGACAATAAGAAAATGACATTGATTTATTGAGATCTGTCATCCAGCGAGTGGCAATGCTGGTCTAGAATTCTGGTTTCTTTGATTCTGTAAGCTTTTTAGAATCACACAGTGATAATACAGGAGCTTTATTTGGTGGATCCGGGAACTTCAGATCAGAAACTGCAAGCTCCTTACACACGTTTGCCTCGTACACTGCCCAGTGCGGGTCAGAGGGCTGGGCTCCCTAACTGGAAGGCCTGTGTACAACTGAAGTGTATGGAGTTCTCCTTTTCTCCTGTGCATTTTCTCTTTCTCCCTTCCCTCTCTCCCTGCCCTTGCTTCCTTGAGCAATAATGAAGTGAGATTCATGTCGAAATTTGTTCTCTGTGACCATGCACCTTAGTGTGTAAAAAAAGGAGAAAATAAGTAAACTGCTCTGATTGTTTTTCCACAGGACACTCCAGACATAATGCAAGTAGGTTTGGTATTTCAATCAACACAAAATTAGCATGCACGAATGGGAAAGAGTCACATTAGCCCCACTTTCTAACTACCCCTGGATGTTTTATTCTGAAAGGTTTTAGTTCAGATTATTTTTTTACTAATTCAGATGAATTAGATGCTTTTCAGATGTTGCAGGATTTATGCACCCATAATCTGGAGGAGCTTTCTCTGACTGTCACACTCTGCATTTGCACAGTGAACAACCAGGATAGACAGGAAAAGCGCTCAGGACGTTGGACCTGCTGTGCTTTCAACCATCATATGAAACCTCTCACCCTGAGCAGCTGGAAACACGATTTACACAGAACACAATTCCCACTCTTGCTCCTTTTTCGCCCCTTGTTTCCAAACATCTAACCTCCCTTCCTCTTGAAAACATCTAAGAAACACGGCAGCTCTCTCTTGTTCACCTTGTTCCACCATCATTAATGCTAATATCTGCTTACTTACAATGAACATGTATTGTACATAATCCATGATAGAACTATTATTTAATGTGTAAATGTGTGTGTGTGTGCGTGTGCCTTTGATGCAAGCATTTGCTTAAATGCTTAACAAATGTTAACCTTATAAATCTTTGCAATGAACAAGTACACACATTTGTAATACATTTAAAATATTTTTTAAACTGTGTGTGTGTGTGTGTGTGTGTGTGTGGTGTGTGTGTGATTTTGTATGTGTGAATGAAGTTGCCCATGAAGGCCAGAAGGAGTTGTATCCCCTGAAGCTAGAGTTACTTGCAGTTGTGGACTCCCTGATGTAGATGCTGGGAACTGAATGCCCCCTCAATGAACATCATGCACTCTTAATGACTGAGCCATCTCTCCAGTCCCTATATTTTAAAAGCCAAATGAATGCTAATAAAAGAAAGTCAATGGATAAGTAGATGAATGGCATTCTCTCCTCTTGGCATCCTTAATGCTCTCATCTCTCTTGGATTTTAAACCTGAGGGCATTGCATGCTTGTGTTTGCTGCGTGAGCCAAAGTAGCCAAGCTGGACTTCCATAATGGACGATGCCACCAGTGACCTTTGGATTCTGAAACACACAACTTAAAACTGATCCAGAAAGACTTTTCTAGAAGGTTTTCTGGGCATTTGAAAACTGCTCTGAATTTATTCCAAGAAGTGGGTGATATGAGAGCCTGTAAAACATAAACCACATGAAGTGCAAAAATGCCTAGATGGGGCATGATCACTGCAATACCAAGACAGAATTCCTCTAACAAAGGGCTCCTAACTCTTCCAGTGAACTCCACCCTGCCTCTTATTAGCTCAGTTCCCAAATTAAACCCGAAGACCTTCTATTTGAGGGCTTGTCAAACTCCGTTTTGATTACTAGTTGTGATTCCTGTTGCCATGTTGAGAGTAGCCTTCAGCATTCCTGAGAATGATCACGCCCCTGGAGCACAAGGAAAGCAGATTTGAGTGACACTGGCCCCATACATGTCTGTTATCATTAAACATTTTTGTGTATGCATGGCCTAAGCACAATAGGGTTATTTTCAAAATAGCCAAGAAATGTTTCATTTCTAGAGGCAGATGAGTCCGTGATAGTGTGGATTGTCCACTTGACAGGGTTTAGAATCACCTAGAATACAAATTTCCAGACACACCTAGTAAGAGATTGTGTAAACCCTTGGCATGCTTCTGAAGGAATGTCTTGGTTGGGTTAATTGCAGTGGGAGACACACTCTAAAAGTAAGGCAGCATTTCAGTCAGGCAAGAGAGAAGTGAATGCTGGTGCATTCCTCTTTTTCATTCAGTCTGCACCTGAGTGGCAAGCAATGTTGCTGTTCACATTCAGGGCAGGTCTTCAGACCTCACTTACACCGATTTGGAAGAGTCCGCCAACCATAGGCTGAAGTGTATCTCCTGGGTGATTCTAAATCCCATCAAGTTGAAAGATGAATGCTGTAATATGCAACAGTACAGTGACTCCTCTCAGCTCTGTATCTGAAAGTTACATTGGAGAAAATGGGAGTCACTCAAAACCGAGGAGTCTGGGATTATCTACAGGCTCATTCACTTACATTCTAACATATAGATTGGGAGGACTGGCTCGCTGGGATTACCTGTGCGTGGGCCCTTGTGGTTCAATTCATGCACAGTGGACATGCACTGATTCCATGGTGACTCATGGCTCTTACTGAAAGTCCCAGCAGACCAAATAAAGCTGCACCTTCTGTGCCCTGATACTGGAAAGTTTTCTGGCCTCAAAGTCACTATTAACACTAGGCATTGGTTCACACTTTTGATACAGCCCGTCTCTATCCCTTCCAGCTCTAATGCAGCTCTATTGGAAGTCTTGCAGCGTTCTGATGTATGGATTTTTCAATACCCTGCCTCAGTAGAGGTCATATGCAGATGGGATTGTAAAACACTCTTCTCTAAGTGTGACAGCTTTTGACAGAGGCTTCCTGGGCTCTGGGACTTATAGGTCATAGAAGCTTTAGTGAGATCATTTTTGAAGCATGAAAAGAGAGAGAAAAATGTAGGGATCTGAAGGCTCCTTGAGACTCTGTGAGGAAGCACCTGTTCAAATCTCCCTGGGATTTTAAGATCATCCACCAACCTGGCTTTGACTCTATACTGAGACACTTCAATTTCTGAACTCTCAGCTTGACTTTTTAGTTCATGCCCTGTTTGGTCTGGAAATATTTCATTGAGAATCACTGGGAATAGATAACATTTTATCTTTGAACTCAGCAAGTCTTAGTTTTATTTTTTATTTCTGTTAAGGTTTGCTTAAAAGGGAAAGATTTCCACTTTTCAGCTCATCTTTTTCTATTTTTATCTTTGTATGCACAGCTGAAAGAAACTTTGGAAATGTTAACAATGTACCTTGGAATTGCCTTGGGTGACATGATTTCTGTAACACGCAAATTGTCCCTACTATGGGAATGCTTCCTTGACACGAAGGTTTCTTTCCAGGCTCCTCCAGTTCCATTTCCTGGGTCTTCTCTCCAGGCCATTCCTGTTCTACTGACTCCTGGGTTCCAGAACTAGCTTGGCATGGTTTTGAGTTCTGTTAAAAAAGAACTCACAACCACCTCTACGCACCAAATTCTCTTCAAACTGCAAAACAATCCACCTCAACTCTCAAAACTAAAACTATTTCATGAAAACCCTTGATCCTGAATGTCAATTACTTAGAAGGAATAGCTGTTGTGGACCAGGTGGGTTTGATTATGCGTTTCTGGTGACTCAACTTGGAAAAATAGGGCTAGCCCAATGACTGTAAACCAGATTTACCTAGTTTAATCTTGTGACATGTGGAAGCCCATGAGAAGACACTAAAGAAGTAGGAAATAAATTAAGACACAATTTACAAATAAAGGATCGTGTGTGTACCAGACAACAGGGACGTTGGTAATCCAAATGATGTAAGCAGGAGCCATCAAAATGGTGAGCACAACTGATTTGTGTACAAGAAGACTACTGATATCCACAGGAAGTAAACCATTTGGGATTGATACAATATGCAAGTAAATAAATGATGAATTATAAATGATCTTAAGTTGTAAGGTGTATCATGAAAACATTCCAATTCCATGCCTTAAAATTTCAATCCAATTCTGTACACTGCATTTCACTGATAGATCTCTGCCGTCTCTCAAAATCATCACTCTCCCCATCCCTAACCATAGTGGATGTAGCTAAGATTTCACAAATAGAACCAGTACTGTAAATATACTTTTCTGCTACACATAAACATCTAAAATAGAGTTAAACTCATGATAAGGCATAGCAAAAGATCAACAATAGTAACTAATAACAGAATGTTGAGGTCATAAAATACAGTGTAATAAAATTGCCTATAATAAAATTACTCCCGAATTTTGAACACAGTTTTAAGTAAAGTAAGTGTCATTTGAACATAAGAACCGAACAATGTGGTAGTCGAGACAGTTAGTAAATGACACAGAAGGGTAGCATATACAATGTAGATACACTGGCTGCAGGATGGTTCGTATTTAGCAGGATAGAGTAGGGAGGTGTGAATTATTATCCTTCTATTTGATATGTCCAACAATTTAAAATGTGCGGATTGTTTTCAGACCACAGCTAATCATAGGTAATTTAAAAAAAACTGTGGATAAAGACAGATTAGTATATTCTAAATAATTAGAATGTTTAGACTCTATGTAATTTTTGCATAGATTTTTTTTTGTGGCTATCCAAATGTATTTTCTATATCACATTTGGGAAATGTCTTGGGTTTTCTATTGCTGTGAAGAGATAACATGACCACAGCAACTTTTATGAGTGAAAACATTTAGCTGGGGCTAAAGTTTCAGAGTTTTAGTTCATGATCGTTATGGCAGGGAACATGGTGGCCAAGGGACATGGTGGCTGCGGGCAGATGTGCTAGAGAAGGAGCTAACAGTTCTACATCTGAATTGACAAGGAATAGGAAGATAGTGAGTCACATTCCCTTCAACAAAGCCACAACTTCTCCAACAAGGCCACATCTCCTAATAGCATCATTCCATGGGGACTGATGGGGACCATTTTTATTCAAACCACTACAGGAAGGATATTACACATAAATAGTGTTGTTCAAATTTTATTTATTATTTATCACATAAGAGATAAATACTAAGTTTGCCTGTCTGGCTTGACTAGAAATTGTTTGGTAACTCCATTTTAAAGATACAACATCCCTTTTCTAATTAATAATTTATAGGCTAAAACTTTGAGGTCATAACTTGCTGTATTTCTCACCAGCTTTTTACAGTGATTTTTAACATTCATTGATAGAGATGTTTGCTTCAGTTCAACCACTGGCTGCCAAATGGACCTTTTTCTCATTATTGTTCCTCTGTGTTTCTATGATTCATAGCTGGAAATGTCAACATGACTGGGTCAAGGGATGTCCAGGGAGCTAGTTAAGCTTTTTAGTTGTGCCTGTGAGGCTGTTTCTGGAAGGCATTAACATGTGAACATGTAAATCAGTCGACCAAATAAAATAGATTGCCACCCCTTCCCAGTGTGAATTGGGATCACCCTGGTCCTTGATGGCTTGAACAGAACTCAAAGGCAGGGAGAAAGAATCGAAGCTGACTGCTTGAGTCAAGACAGAGTCTTTGCTTTAGTTTGTGTTCTCAGGGCTCTTGGCTCTGAGCTGACCACACCCATGCTGGAGTCTATAGCACTAGCTCCTGGCTTTCTTTTTGGCTACTTCCAATTGCTTTCTTGGGTACACAGCTTTTGAGAACTAATCATTTTGCATAATATCATATATCAGCCTTTACTTACATATATATGCCTATGTATATACATATGTACATCATAAACACTATTTCTCTGTGAGCTAAGCAAACTTATGAGTTAATATTTTGTTTTTCTCTTTCTTTCCTGATATTTTCCATATAACACTATGATAGAATCTTCCCCCCAGCATCTTATAACCCGTTTCCTAATAATTTTGTAAAACGATGTTAAATAATCACACATTTAGCCAATAAGAGTCCATTGAAGATGGCAACTGGCTCCGTTTGTACTTACAGTTTTTGTTACGTCTTCAAGTTTACTAGTCATGGTGAAAACATAGCAGCTTGAGCTTTAGAATATCCTTCAGAATTAGGAAGGTAAATGCTTTCTGTGTGTACACATATTCAAGCATTATTTTTTTTTTAGAAGTTTAACAGGCTAAGCAAAAATTAAAAGGTGGGAAAGGAGATTGAGACTCAATACCTGAGTCTTTCTTGGTTTCTCTCTGCCTTGCTCCACTGCCATGTGTGCTGTGTTTGCCCAATGCTGGCCATTCCTGAGGACATCAAAAGTATAGCTCAGGCCATGCATGTGCTGGGAGATAGTATTAATGAATCTTATGCTAGTGCAAGACCTGGGAGTTATTACACACATCCTGGTAAGTTAACTAGTTCAGAGTGACATCACAGAGTTATATCACTGGGTTATGTCATTCGGTTATGTCTTTACTCTCGAAAGTCCTCACAAGTCCTTGTGTTTGGATCTTCCTTAGGCAAAGTAGCCATATGCTTAATTAGAGTAGCTGGGTTTCACTTGAGGTGACTCAACAGAGACTGTCAACAGACAAAATTAGGCCTTCTTGAGTCTGTTACAGCACACATGATTTAAGTATAGAAATGTAAATTATCTAAGTAGCCTTCCTTCTGGCAGCACTGATTCTCAGTACATCAGGTGTTAGATGTGGCACATGTGTTCACATGTGTGTGTAGAGACCAGGAGACAACTTCAAGGGTCCTCTTCAGGTGTCATGCACTTTTTTTGAGAGAGGATATACTCTCGTGGAATTCACCAAGTAGTTTTTTTGGCCAGCGAGCATCCCAGAATCTGCCTGTTGCTGCCTCCCTAGTGCTGAGGTCATATGTGCCTACCATTAAGCCTGGGCTTTTAAAGCTGAGATCCAGTACAGATCCTCATATTTATAAGGTAAACACTTTTCAGACTGAGGCATCTCTCTAATTGTATCTGTAAATTGGTTTTATGTTTTTAGCATGTTTGCCTCTTTCATCTAGTCTCTCTAGTCAATAAAGCAGTAATATGACAGATATTAAGTACTGGGAGTATCTATTCCTCCTCCCCTTAAGGACTTACTGAGAAACAGTGACAGTCTCATGACAAGGATAATCCTAAGTGATACACACACTAACCTCAAGAAAAGGGAAAATATATCATCTCTATCATACAGATGAGAAAACCAAAGGGTCAGGTTAAGTAACTTGCAAAGAGACACATCAATAAGAACAGGGTAGAGCTGCACCACTGAATATAAAACTTATCTCAAATAATGCTTTTAGTCTCTATATTGCTTCTATTCTCTATGTATTATGGTTCTTGGTGAATAATTGTAGAGACAGGAAAGCAAAGACAAAGTGAGTATCAACTTGATACTCAATACAAGCTGTGGGCTCTGGGGAGAAAAATCACATGGTTATCATGTGAAGTTCATTTGGAACATTTAGCAAATAAATGCTATCTCCTTGGTACTCTCTCATAATTATTAGACATAACAACATCATCCCTGTACTAGTCAGGGTTCACTAAAGTAATAGAACTGATAAAATGACTAGGTATTAAAAGGGGATGTTTTAGATTGGTTTGTAGGATGCAGTCTGGGTAGTCTTACAGTGAGAATGAGGGCAAGTAGGCAAAAAGCAAAGTCTCTTTTTACATGGGGTACCACCAAGAGGTATGTCTTCGTGCTTCAAATAATCTGATTAGGAAAATCAGTACTAAGAGTGTTCAGAGCTTGTGTTGTTGAGTCTAGACATGGTCAGGTTGACAAGCAAGATAAGCCATCATAATCTCTGAAGTGAATTTCGTTAACTCAGGATATCTAAATCCTTGAGTGTAAAGATGAGATGCAGGCACATCTATCTGGCCATAGGCTGAGGTCTGTCCAATAGACACTGTTTCTGTATCTGACAGAATGCCCAGTGACCATGGTTATGCATCTAGCTCCCTGAGACACTTGGATGATATTCTCTTTCCTGGGATGGCCTTTGTACATTAGCACATAGATAAGTAGACCCACTGAGAAGTCACAAACCCTGTCAGGATGGAAATGACTAAAGAATAAGCTTTGATACTGGGAAAGCTGGATAATAATGGTTCCCATCTCCTTTCAGAGGCTGAGTCTATAATGTAAATGGGTTTTCTGCCAGGTTTCTCGGAATGAATGGGGGAAGTTAAAAATGATCAAATTAATTCCCTTAATGATCAAAAGGGGTATGCATGCAGTATGATTTTAGTAAAAGCTGAAGAACACACGGTGATTTAAAGGTTACTGACAAAAGCAGTACTCCACACAGCTGCTTAAAACTCTCAGAAGGCACCAAGATATAAAGACCTTTGACTAAGAATCTCCCAGGTCTAATGAGAAATAATTTATCTTAAATATAATTTACTTAAGGAAAGATATCCAAGGCTTCAGAATTTGACAACCCCATCTTCTTTTCCTTAACCAGAACCTGCTTTTCCTGCAAACCAGAAAAGTAGAACCATCACCAGTGAGGACCTTTAACATATCCAACAAAGACATAGGAAAGGATATGTGGGGAATTCCTTGATTGCAGAACAACCTCCAATAAAACAAGAAAGTAGAATCTAGGCTAACAATCTTCATACGAGGAAAACTCCAGATCAGTCAGAAGAGCTCAGGATACTGGGATTGACGGTAGTAAAAGATAGTGCCTATATGAAGGATCCAGGTACGAGATAGAAACATTGTACAAGACAAACTCAGGAAGACTTGGGACATGTGGAGCTTATTGTGAGCTGGATGAAGGATGGATCCTCAGAAACAGAACTAGAAACAATGCTGTTTATGGCCATGGTTCTTTCTATGTTTTCTCTCCCCTTTCCTCTCCTCCTCTTTTCTCCCCACCTCTCCTTCCCTCCTTTCCTCTCCTGTCCTTTTCCTCTTTCATATTTGACATTTTCTATTCATCTGTCTTCAAGTTCATTGATTATCCTTTGCAATTTTGCTTTAAAGTTTGCCTCCATTTCCCTTCAGTTTTAGGAATTAAATCCATGGCCTTATGTATGTTAGGCAAGTACTATATCTCCAGTCGCCTAAACTCATCCCATTCTAAAAACTTACATAGTAGGTCTTCTACAACTAAGATTTCCTTCTGGTTTATTTTATATATTTCCTTTTCCTGCTGAAATATCACATGCTTTCTCCTGAATTAACTTACTTTCTTCAATTCCACTGAGCATATTTACAGTACTTCAAAATGCTTGTCTATTCATTTCAGTCATTGTATGAACTAAAATCTTGGCATGCCTTGAGAATCATCACATGTTCTCTTGTCATTATGTCAGGAAATATTAAGTCATGACCTGAGTATTTGCAAATGCTTTATTTTATGGGTGTAAATTGTTGTAATTGTCAGCTTGACACAATCAAGAATCATCTAGGAAGAGAGTCATGATTAGGGACTGTGTAGATCAGTTTGGCCTGTGGGTATGTCTATGGTGGATTTTCTTGATTACATTGATTAAGATCAGAAGAACTTGTCCACTGTGGACAGCACCATTCCTTAATCAGGATATTTTCAGTTGAATAAGAATGGAGAAAGTGAGCTGACTACAAGCTTGAATGTATTCATTGCTCCCTGTTCCTGGCTATGAATGCAGTATGACCAGTTCTCTCAAGTTCCTGCCATTGTGACTTCCCTGTTATGATGGACTACCTGCAAATATAAACTAAAACAAACCATTTCTCCCCCAAGTTGGTTTTGTGAGGGTATTTTTTTCATATAACCCAAACTAAAATTAATATAATGATATTGAAGATTTGTTACATGAGGGCATTATTGTTATCTTCTGGAGATGTTTTTGTTTGGGATAATATCTCTCTTGAGTAAACTCAGAAAGTAAGTAGTCTTATTTTACCTGTTGTCAGTGAAGCTCAAGCCCAGTGCATTTCCTCTATGAAATAGCTTTGAATTGGCCTTAAGGTCAGCTAGCACTTTTCAGAATTTTCACTCAGAATCTCATTTCTGAATTTCTTCTTTCTAGGATTCTTTCTTCTACTTCTGGTAGTATGGCTATTGTCAGGCCAGAAACACATGGGTGTTTTTATGGGGTCTTTAGCCATCTTCTGCCAAACTGCAGTAGAAGGGAACTTCACTTATAAAATACATGGAAGTCTTATAAGACTCCAAATATGTTATTCTCATTCAAAATCTCAATTTTTCTCCAAAGCCTCCCTGGTTTTGGTTCTGAACAGAGTCTTTTGGAAGTTGCTTAGTGTGGTTTCTGATATACACTGATACTTTACCTTACCAGGACTGGCATCATCTTAGCTGAAAGTTGCCTTGGTGGTGGTTGTGCAGTATCCAGTAGAATCACTGTGAGGACAACTTGCTGAGTCAGCATTCTAGAGTACTCCATCCATGGACAGAATAAGCAATCCTATTGCTGAAGAGAGATCAGAAAGCCCTGGAAGTCAAATAAAGAGATAGAGCCAAGAAAGGCCCTCAGCTCAGTGCTGATTTCAAATACACTCTTAGTGTGATGCATTAAGCTTTGGATGATGAAAATCATCTAAAAACATTTTGAGAATGGGTCCCCACCACCACCTCTCTCTTATTCATTCTTTTTCTAAATCCATGACTATAGACTGAACAGTTGAAATCGGAGAAGACTCATTCATGGGAAGGAAGTGGGGATACAGAGGCCAGTTTTGGAAATTCTGAGTTTGTAACACTGTGGACAGCCCAAATGGGTATGTTCACTATGTGCAATTTGATGTGTGGGTTTGGACCTTTAGCAAAAGTCTGGATCCAAGTCTTCCAGCACATACGTGGCAGTCAATGGAACTTTATTCCTGTGGGCTGTGGCAGGCTGGTGGAGCCCTGTGGAGAGGTCAGTGGAGGTTAGCCTGGAACCTGTGTGATTAAGCTTGAGCTTGGGTGTAAGGGGAGCTGTGTGGTGACCCCAGTTCAGCAATCCACGCTTGATTGTGTCTGTGATCTGTAAGAGGTGTCTGAATACAGAGAGGGTATGCATGGCTCCGACTGTGATTACCTTCTGATATTCACGTTCACAAGGGTTAGGTGCTTGCATATCATTTTAGCTCATATGACTGGGATCATGAATGACACACAAGCAAACAGCATAGAAAGATTCCCCACTGCTCCCCGACCTGACACTGAAGCCAGTTCTGATGCCACAGTATTGTGGGCAGTGAAGAGTCCGTTCCTAGTGTTTTCATGGAGATGAGCATCAGAGAGAATGATGACTAAGCCAGTGGTGGGAAAAGACTTTCAAAGCAAAGACAGAGAAACATCATAACGCTTCAGTCATCTGTTCAGACCTGGCGAATCTTAAGTTATTCACTCTTCTTATCAGTCGCCAGCTCTCCCCTCTGGCAGTCTCTCTTCCAGATTCACCATAGCCTAGTCACCTGCAGCATTTAAATAGTCCCTAGGAGTTTGGACCTATTGGTTATTTAAAAAGCAGTGGCAGGCTTCATATGCAGAACTCTGCCCTGTTTCTTGTGTGCTCCATGTTTTCGAGTCATAGCAGCATTCCTTCCCCTGAAGTTCCCTTTATCCCTTTACAGTCTTTGCAGTCACCAAGCTAAATTCTGGGGGAGAAACAGTTCTTTTATTTGTTCATTTTTTTAGTTTGGCATAATATATTTTTATTAGTTATTGAAGTTTTCCTAATTTTTCTATTCTTTAATCTTTTATTACAGTCCAGTCTTTATACCCCTCCAGTCTGCCCTCTGACTGTTCCTCATCCCATACCCCCTCCCCCGTCTCCAGAGGATGTCCCCACACCTACATCCCCACTAGAGCAGACCTTCTTCCTCCCTGGGGCCTCAAGGCGATCGAGGGTTTGATGTGTCTTCTCTCACTAAATCCAGACCTGGCAGTCCTCTGCTGTATATGTGTTGAGGGCCTCATATCAGCTGGTGTATGCTGCCTGGTTGGTGGTCCAGTGTCTAAGCTATCTCGGGGGTCCACATTAGTTGAGACTGCTGGTCTTCCTATAGGGAAGACCTTTTGCTCAGCGTCTTCCAGCTTTTCCCTAATTCAACCACAGGGGTCAACAGATTCTGTCCATTGGTTGGGTATAAATACCTGCATCTGACTCTTTCAGCTACTTGGGCCTTTTGGAGGGTGGCCATGATGGGCTCCTGTTTGTAAGCACACCATAGCATCAGTAATAGTGTCAGGCATTAAGGTCTCCCCTTGAGCTGGATCCCAATTTGAGCCTGTCACTGGACCTCCTTTTTCTCAGGCTCTTCTTTATTTTTATCCTTGCAATTCTTTCAAACAGAAACAATTCTGGGTCACAGTTTTTGACTATGGGATGGCAACCCCTCCACTTGATGCCCTGTCTTTTACTGAAGGTGGACTTCTCAAGTTTCCTCTCCCCACTGTTGGGCATTTCATCTAAGGTCTCTCCCTTTGAGTCCTGAGCATCTCTTACTTCCCTGGTCTCTGGTACATTCTAGAGGGTCCCCCTATCTCCTACCTCCCGAGGTTGCCTGTTTCCATTCTTTCTACTTCTTATCAGAAGGAAACAGAGGGGCTTCTTTATCAAAAATAGGACTACTTTTATTCACAAACAACTCCAAATATTGGATTAGGTCTTGCCAATGAAGTGCAATGCAGTGTGCTTAAGTTGTTTGTGCAATTCAGGAAAATTTGGGAGGATGCACACCTTTTAAAAAAGGTGCAAGGGTTGGGCTTGCACATCAGTGGTAGTGGGTTTGTCTCATGTGCATGAGGCTCTGGGTTCCAGGCACAATCTTGAAAAATCACACACAAATCCAAACCAGAGGAATTATCTGTTACCCACCAAGATAACTTTTGATGAATAAGCCTTCTCAAATTCACTTTGGCATATATGCCTGTGTGTTTCATCAAACACATATAATTATCAAACATTTACATAATACATACCATAGGGCCAAGCCACTGATCTTAATCAGTGCTCTATTGCTATGAAGAGACACCACAACCATAGCATCTCTTATAAAAGAAAGTATTTAGTTGGAACTGGGGCTTGCTTACATTTTCAGAGGTTTAACCATTATTCTCATAGCAAGGAACATGGTGGCAAACTTGGTAGCTGAGAGTTCTATATCTGATCTGAAGGCAGCATGAAGAGAAGTAGTTGAGAAAATCTGGACAGGGCATGGGCTTTTGAAACTTCAAAGACAACTCCAAGTGAGTGGGACACTTCTTTTAACAAGACCACACCCACTTCAACAAGGCCAAACCCACTAATACATTTAAATAGTATCACTCCCTGGTGACCAAGCATTTTTATTCAAACCACCACACCATCTTTTATTGCAGATATTTTCTTAGTTGGTATGACCCTGTGGTTAGACCTTTTTAGTTTGATTGGTTTGGGTGCTAGAGATAGAAGCCTGGGCTTAGGCATGTTAAATGCACACTCCACTATGTGTTTATGCCCCAAACCCCTTTTCACATTCAGAGGCACATGATTTTGAAAGACCAAGAAAAGCATGATAGTTAGTTCCTTTATGGTTATATAGTCACAAAGGGTAGGCCGAGATTACAATCAGATAAGGCTCTGTGGTTGATAACATTAACTAGAATGTAACTAATTCTATCAGGTTGGGACCTCCCCTTGCCTCATCGCAAATGAGAAATTTCAGCCGGTGAATTACAAAGATGCTTCTCCATTTAAGAAGTAGCTCAGTGTCTGCCTCTTGACCACCACTAATGATGGTCTGGATCCTTAATCACTGGTGTGCCTAACAAATGGGCGTTGTGGTACAAATATTTTTAAACTAACATTCTGCTTTCATGCTGGTCATCCCCAAGGCATGTTGATTTGTTATGAATGACAGATATTTGAGCAGTTGTGGTGCAGAAACCATCTTCTATTTGTGTGATTCCACTGAGCTGCCTGTGTGCATAGCAGAATCATCCTGGACATAGTAGCATGTGTTGTCTTTTATTATACTGTACTTTCTAGTAGACTAAAGATGGCAAAAAATAGAAGAAGATGGCTCAGTGGGTCAAATGCCTACCCTGAAGGCACGAGGGCCTGGGTCTGGATCTCCAACACCCATGTGAAAGCTGGATTCAGTGGTGTGCACCTGTAACCCCAAAGCTGAGGGAGCAGAAATAGGTAGATTCTAAGAGGATCTCATTAGCCAGCCAGCCCAGCCAAACCAATATAAGCTCTGGACTCGTTGAGATAACCTGCCTCTAAGGAAAATGTGCAGAGTGATAGAGGCAGGAATTTGTTGTCTACCACTGACCTGTGCGTGTGTGCGTGCGCACGCACACGCACACGCACACACACACACACTCACAGAGAGAGAGAGAGAGAGAGAGAGAGAGAGAGAGAGAGAGAGAGAGA
>NW_021604657.1:597414-616706 GCF_004785775.1 Grammomys surdaster
AGAGAGAGAGAGAGAGAGAGAGAGAGAGAGAGAGAGAGAGAGAGAGAGAGAGAGAGGTTCATTGACATTTTCCCTACCAAGAGGCAGAGACTCTTTGTTGACCTTTCTGGTTTCTATGATTGTTCTGATATACAGAAATGCAGAATTTGGGAGTTGTGAGCTAAACTAGTGTTTGGGTAAGGATTATTTTTTTAAACTCATTGTTGGTTCTTTGTGAATTTCACATTATGCACCCCAATTCCATTCATCTCTCCCCATATCTGCCCTCTGCCCTTGCAACTTTCCCTCAAAAGAAAACAAACAATAAAAAAATAAAAAATAAAAAATCTCTTTGTAGGTGCTGCAGTGTGTCACAGTGTGTCCCATAGTATACCATTTTGTATGAACATCTGTACTGTAAATATTCTTTGCAATGAGTCACTGGTGTCGTTCAAGGCGTCTGCTTCTGCTACACCATCAATACTGGATCCTCACTAGGACCCCTCCAGTATATCTTGTTGCCCTGTGTCATAGAGATCTTGCAGGTTTGGATCTGTAGAACCAGCTCCTTCACACACTCCAGCAGTTCATAGGTGGGATAGATGTTGCAGTGGGCCAACTCAAAGCCCTAGATCTAGGCTTGGGTGGTAGCTGAGTTGGTCAGCCTGCCAATTCTCCGAGCTTATGCCACCAGGGCAAGCTCTCCTTGCCATACCTTGGTGAGATGCAGAGCCAGCCCTCCCTGTATTGCCACAGTTCAAGGAGGGTCAGGCAGCTTTCATGCTTCTGCCATAGGGATCATTACCCTGCTCTCCGATTAGGGGTGGGGACAGCTCTCCTGTACTCAAGACACAGATTTAGAGACCTCGGAGTGGAGCTTTTTACTTCCTGACTCTTGGACCTACCCATGACAGACACTCATTTGAAAGAAACCACAGCTTGTAGCTCTAGCTCTGGTAGTGCTCACATCCAATTCATACCGGAGCCTTACTGTTAACAAGGTGAGAGCTGTTAATCCCCAATGATTCTCTCATGTGCTCAGAACCAAGAAGAGATGCTCGTTTGAGGGCGATTTTAATGGTGCATCAGGCAACTAGAAGAAGCAGGGGATGTAGAGAATAAGGCTAAAGCTGCTGCACTCAGTTAGCATGTGAGTTCTAAGTATCCCAGACAACAACTCAGGTTTTCTTGGACATGGTGCTTATAGAGTATTAGAGAGGCTTATTAAGCCAATTAAACACTTATCAAAATGAATTAATTATTATTAAAGTGAAGGTACATTTAGAATAAGACAACTGCTTGACTAAAGATACTTGTGTCTTGGAGATTCTGGTTCTCTGCTGGGATTCTTTGGGGTGACTTGCTTAAGCATCCATGCACTCTGATGGCTCTCTGGAACCCTTCCCCACCAGAGTACCCTAGGCTAACCAGCCATAACCACTGTTCAGAGGAGCCTCACACAGGCCCGAACCCTGAAGGGAGAGTTTACCAAGCTTTTCAAAAGCTAGGAGTTGTTTATTTTGTATCCATGGGTGGGTATGTGCTGGTGCGTATGATCAAGATTAATATAGCAAATCTAGTATAGCTTTATAATTGGATATTTAGACCATTTCCATCCAATGTGAATGTAAATCTATCACCCTGCTACACATTGCTAGTTTCTTTGATGTTCCTTTATCTCTCTTTTTATTTGTGTCTTTCAATTTTTTGAAAAATCTATTTTATCTTCATGCTTGCATTGGCTCTTATGTCTCATTTTTAGTTTTTAAATGAATGATGTGTTGAGATCTATCTATCTATCTATCTATCTATCTATCTATCTATCTATCTATCTACTCTTAAACTTATTACCATATAATTTTAAATGGTATAGTACCACTCCGTGCATGATATAATTTTTACTTTTAAAGAGTTTAAGTCAACCTTAGATTACATGTATGTGTGTATAGTGACAGGTGAGTATACACACATGAATACATTCCCATGCAATCCAGAAGAGGATGACTGACATCAGAGCCCTTTGGAATTGTAGCTACAGGCAGTTATGGATCCTTGATGTAGGTGCTGAGAACCAAACTCTAGTCCTCGTCAAGAGCAAACCACACTCTTACCAGCTAGGCCAGCTCTCCAGCCCCTGGTGTGGGAATATGATTGCACTGTATTTAATTCATCTCTCCTATTTTTTTTGCAGCATTGCTATGTAAATTTACCTTTGTTTGTGTATAATATATCACTGCAATTTCTATTTTAGACAGGAAGTTATTTTTTCAATAATGTAAGTTAAGGAAGAATGGTTCCTTAGTTTGCTTTATTGCTACAATTTATTGTGGTTTTCATTTCCTTCTGTATATTATACAATTTTGACAGAATGACTTCCTCATATTTATCTTGTGTCCTGATGGCAATGTGAGGATTTATGAGTTAAGAATGAAGGAAGTGGGGAGGGCAGAAAAGAGGCCGAGAGGCTTTACACAGCGCTTTGTGTATATGAAATGAATGACCATATGTTGTATTGCTAACCAAATTTTATGGAAGTCTTAGGTGAGGGTTTTTATGACCTTAGGTCCTTACTGTTGTAATCTGCATACTCATGTTCATTTAACTATTGGCTCAATCTCACTGCGTGTTGTGTGTGTTACATTTGCCCAGCTGTGCCCAGAGTATCCATGGGACACCAGAAGTGAGGAGAATTTAGCCCTCAGGTTCAGAAGGTTGAACCCATAGTCCCAGCACCTGTGAGTGTTTAGCACAAGAGTTACTTGATCTTCTGGCAGATAGGAGGGTAGAGAAAGGCAGGAAGGGGCCAGTAGGGAGAAAGACATCCTTCCTCCAGTCACATCATACCTCATAATGTTCTTCAAACCTTTGAAAGCAGTGCCATAAGCTGAGGACTAAGCTCCACAACACATGAGCCTTCTGGGGAGACTATGTCAGAACCAAACCATTACACATGGACAGTGTGTGTTACTCAGAGCAGTTTACAAATCTTGAGACTTGTGAAGCTGGTTCTGGAATATTCACCTAGGCATTCCTCTATGTTTTTAAGCTTGTGCCTAAGATTCTGTAAAGATACTATTGCTTCTTTTACCAGCAAGGCAAGGAGGCTTAGAGCTAGAACCAAGCAAATGCTACAAACACACAAATAAAGAAAAGGGGAAATAGTGGGACATTGAGTGTTTTAATGTTGATTTTTGTGCTGATCAATCCAATGGATCAAGATAGAATCCTCATGTCACTGTCTCTAAATTCTTCATGGGATTTTATACAATGTCTAACTCATAACAGAGCAAATAAATGCTTAGTGAATAAAAAACGATGAAGAATGAGGGGAGGGCGTGCACAACGGAGGGACAGAAGCAAGCAACAGATTGAAGATTATAGAGACGCGACTAACAGGGTGAAGGGAAGTCTGCAGTTATATAGTATTTTTGGAAGAAAAAATGAGTTTCCATTTCCATGCTTCCGGGACATGGGTTTTAATTTGTGGGAGTCATATGCTGCAGATGTTGCCATTCCTACTCTGGTCAGATCACCATGACAAAGGCACTGCCTGCTCTATAAATAGACAGTTAGATTGATTTCACATCCTGCTCTGGTTCTCCGACTGCTTGCCTGGTGCGACACCAAGATCGATGAGTGATTCCATCCAGCGAGTGCACAGACGCTCCATGCTCTCTTCTGGAAGATGACAATCAGGCTCATTAAATTCAGCACAAAGCAGCTTCAAAGACTTTTGTCCTATCAGAGAAATTGAACCAGAGCCCATTACCAAGGCATCAAAGGGAATGGATTTAACCAGCCTTAGGCCCACACCTATTGTTAGAAAGACAATTTGGTATTTTTCTTTGCCTGCTGGGATCAATGCTCCCTGAGACTTCAGCAGCCAGAACTGTTGTTAGGGAAGTCAAGTATGGGAAAACTTTTTGCTACAGGCTTACAGGTTTCCATATTCTGGGTCCAGTTCTGTATCTGAAACTCCCACCCTCTCCCTTTCCTCCCTCTGACTTCTCCCATGTACAGTTCCTTTGCTTCCTCTTGAAATTATGGCCTGTTTTTCTTTAGTTGCTATTGTTCCATATCTATATCCCTAAATATATAAATACAACTGGTCAGCCCATTTAGTGTTTTATACATATATGTGTGTGTGTGTGTGTGTGTGTGTGTGTGTGTGTGTGTCTGTGTGTCTGTGTGTGTGTCTGTGTCTGTGTGTGTCTGTGTGTGTGTCAGGGCTGACCCTTTGATAATGGCTAAACAACTGGTATGCTCTTCCCTGCAGAGGACTATTTCTCTCTGTTCTCAGCTTTCCTGGGAGGAGGTTCCATGAATTACCCCCACTTCCATGTCAATATGTCTATTCCATCACTGAACTCTTTTTTTTTCCACTTTAAATCCTCACCATCACTGAATTCTTGACCATGGATAAGTCACTGGGTGATCTCAAAGCTCACCTTGTCTGGGGGCATTTAAGACTAGATTCTGCTATAACAAAGGACTGGGTCAGAGCCCCAGCTTGGCTACCTTGCAACCTTTACCTACTTCTCCTAAGCCTTAGTTTTATTGTCTGTAAACAGCCAATAGTACCATGTATCTACCAAGTTGTTGTGAGCACCTGGTCCCTGGTTTCTAGGTCACACAGCCATGACAAGAATGGAATGGAAGCTAATCTGACAATTTGGTATGAATTCCAAATGCTAGAATCACCTAGAAATGTAGAAAATGTACAGGCAACACTCCTTAACTAAAAGCGTTATTAGTGCTTAATTAGGGCATCTAATAATGTATTTATTCATTTAATTCACATTTGTCATAGACAAAATATCAGAAAAAATTTCTATTGCCTCAGCGACAACTGTCAATAATGACACCACCTTTTTTCTGATGAGGCCAATGTCTACTTTTGCTTACTGATTCTCTTACTGATACAAATGTTCAAAACTATTCAAGTGTTAAGAACGGATGCCATTCTTCATGTTCTACTTCAAACCTAGCAAACTGGTGAAGAAATAAGAAGGGATAGCTAGAGGGAGGCTTTAAAACTGTTGTGCTAAAGAATATCAAACCATCAGATTCTTCTGTTATTCTGGATCCCAATCTTGTGTGGGAAGTTTCTTGATCTGAGCATCTTGTTACTAGTATGTCAGTGTTTCTATAGTGTGTTCACTTTGCTTCTAGATCAGTCTATAAACTTTCACTGGAAAATGGACTCATTATGGAAATGCCAGCAAGGGAAGCTGAATCCCATTTAGGGCAGAAGACTAGAGGCCCTGACACTGAATGCTGGGGTTCAGAATGGAGTGTGGTCAAGAAGCAGCTTCCCAAGTTTCTGTCTGTGTCACACTAAGCAATGTCCTGCTGGTAATCAGAAACAGACATGCAAAAGACCTAGGAAGGGAGAAGATAACAGATTTGTTCACAGGAGCCTAAGGAGATGGTTTTTTCCCCACCATTCTGTAGGACTCAGAGGTTTGCAGGAATTGTCTGACTATTTGCAGCATGAAGGTCACAGGAATCAGGGAACAGATTTCACAACACTCAGCCTGTGAGGTTTCCACCTATAGCTGACTGCTATGGAGGGATAGCAGGGAGATTTGAGTGAGAAAGGGTCCTAACTGTCAAGAACTGCAGCAAAAATATGACTCTCCTTCTGTAAGGAGTGGAACTTTCGGTGCCACAGCCCCAGGGAGAACAGGTTTGTGGAATGGATCACTCGTCTCAATTCCTTCTTTCCTTATCTTGGGGTTGATGGTGGTTGGGGGCATCATTGGCAAAGATGAATAGCAGATGACATCGAGGTGACCAATACATAAGTGCAGATGGGAGTAAGAGCCTTGGAAATACAAAGAAAATGGGATGCTTAATCTTCACAGTCAACTTGTCTAGATTTAGACCTAAAAGATGCACCTCTGGGCATCTTCGTGATGAGGGATTTCCACAGAGGTTTAGCTGAAGAGGAAAAATTCTTACCCAGAATGTGGATGACAGAAGCCCACAGGCTTAGGTCCTAGACTAAGTACAAAGGAACAAATGAGAGATTGTGTTGAGGGTCATTTTATCTCTCTCTTTCTGGCTGCAGATGCAGTGTTACCTAAGCTGCCTCCTCCTCTCAGTGCTGGGCCTTCCCACCATGATGGACTGTACCCTTAAACCAGGAGTCAAAACAAACCCTTCCTTTCATTGGTTGCTCTTGCTAGGCCTTTGGTCCCAGCAACAGCACAAGTAACTGACACAGCACATTGAATGTGTTTAACCGGGGAGAGAGCACCAACTATGATAGGCATTAGCTCATCTGACAGTCTTTACTTGAACAACCTCCCATGGAAATCACAACAGTCTCTATTTTCCAGATGCCCCGAAAGGTCAGTGAATCACCAAGATCATGCAAGTACTGAGTCACAGCACAGGATCTAGCTGTGTCAGATTGGAATCTCTAATTTTATCCTATCTCTCAAGTCTCCAGGATGTTACACTGTGGGTCTGCGTTAGCCCTTCAGTGTTTTTCTTTTCCTATCTGCTATGTAGACTCCTTCCTGTATAGCATGGGTGGATGTTCTGATCAATCTCCCTTTCCAGATATTTTTCTTCTACAAAATCCAGGAGGGGCAGGGGGATGTCATGCATTGTAGGTACTTCAGTCTTTGACATCTTGCAAAGGTCCAGTTTCACATGTCTTTCCATTACTGGTGCGTGTCTTGTCCACACTAAGCACTCAATGAAGATTGCTCTGGATACTTCAGGATGTAAGTCCTTGGTGCTCAAGAAATCAAAACATAGCTCTATGAACTTCTGTGGCCATCCCAATGATCATGGCCTGAAGTTTTATTAATATGTGCTTCTCATGCACACCCATACTCTGGGCATTTGCATCACTTCTCATTTGTATTGAGTGCCTCACCTGTATGTAGCACATTGTTCTTGGTTAAAGAAAGTAAAACATAGCACTCCTCATAATGTGACCTTCTTCAGAAAGATGTAAAAGCTACATCAACATGAGCCAAGTCTGAAGGTCCATAGGACAAAGGTCCCCAGGAAATTGTAGTCACTGCAACACAGCATATAAGATCTTATAGGTTTTCATTAAACCACAGAGATAAAGTGATTCAGAGGAAATTACTGAAAGTAACCTCTGTGTCGTCTGTGGCGCTTGCGGAGACTGTTAACTGTAGTCCTGAATGCAGTAGGACACACCATGGGGTAAAGGTCCAGATGGAGCAAATGGGGGAAAGGAAACCAATGAGCCATGTTCATATCCACCCCCTCTTTCTCTTTCTCTCTTTTCTATCTGTACTGATGTAACTTGTTCTGCCCTTCAACACCTTCACTGATATCATGAACTGAAACACCTTCCCTTACATTGTCTCTACCTTTTTTTTTTTCAGGTAATGACAACTAAAGAGACTAACACGTGGTCTAATTCAGTCCTGATGTCATATTGACAATCCATTGAATGTGACTATAGAGATGTCCAGTGGTGTGTGCTGGCATATGTGCTGCTCTTCCAGAGGATCTGAGTCCAGCTCCTAGTACATATGTCAGATGGATCACAGCTACCTATAACTGTAAGTCCAGGGCTTTGATAACATCTTTTGGCTTCTGCAAGTGTTCGTATACACATGCCCAAAATGACACATATATGCAAACACATACATAAATATAAAATCTTTTAAAAATATATCATATGAACATTCCATAGCTTTCTTTTTCACCATCACCTGCTAATAGATGTTTGGATTGCTTCTGGTTGTTTTAGGTCCTTCTTTGTTGATGTGATAGAATAACCTGACAAAAGCAACTTCCAAGACAAATTAATTTATTTTGACTTACAGTTCCAGAGCAATATAGCCCATCAGAGTGGGGCAGAAACAGGAGTAGATGTAGACAAGAGGCCAGCTGATCAAATTGTATCAGTGTTCAGGAATCTGAGGGTGAGCAAGAAGTAGGGCAGACCTAAAATGTCTCAAGGCCAAGCCATAATGACCCACTTCTAACAAAGGTCCACTCCACTCCTTGAAGGTTACGCAACCTCTGCAAACATTGCCACCATCCGTGTAGGAGGTATTTAGACATGTGAGTCTCTGAGGGACATTTCACATGAGAACTTTGCCAATTATTAGTTAAAGTGTATCCATGTAGAAATCTTTGTGTGAACATACGATTTATTTTTTTCTTAAACAAAACCTAAAAGTAGAATTCCTGGTTTATATGGGTGGAGTTTTTAGTTTTGTAAAAGCTGCCAAACACGTTTCCACAGCCCGTATGCCAGTTTGTACTTTCACCAGCAAAGTATGAGAGTTCCAGGTGCACTGTGTCCTAATCAACATTGAAGACTGCCAGTCCTTTCATTCTGAGCCAGTGTGATCAATACATCACTCAACCGTAACAAAACAGCAGCCTCTGAGCTACTACTGTTCATCCTCAGAAGACAAAACTAGCATTAAAACAAGCACTCCCAGCAAACAGTAACTTATAGTGTCAATGCATAATTGAGAACTTGCCACTTCTTTTAAACTTGATTTTTCTTCTGGAAAGAATATGAGCTCCCGATTTCAATCTTGACAGTCACTACCAGCTTTATATGAGACCTCGATCAGTGAGCCTCCCTGGGCTTCTGTTTTCCCATCATCAAAACAGGCCACTATGTTTGCAATAGCATGTTGCTAAGATCAATTTAGAGAACAGAAGTGAATTGAAGAATACTAGGGATTCAACTTTTGAGAGAATTAATAATTATTGTGACCATTTCAATAGGCCTAAGAAATTGTTCTTTAGGTCTGGGCACAGCTCAGTGATTGAGCATCTATCTGGCATACTGAAGTCCTTGAGCACGAAGAGTAGGGAGAGGTAGAAACAAAGATGGCTGCTCCACTGACCCCTGCTCCAGAGCATCCGGGTATCTGAGAATACCAGGGAAGCTGCTAAGGGTGACACAGTGGTGGGAAAGGGTATACAGAGCTCTGAAACAGCTAAGAAAAAAGAGGAAAGAGTTAGGAGAAATAGAAAGAAGAGGAGGAATAGAAAGAGAAAAAGGAGGAGAGGTTATGTCTCCTGCAGGTACCCTAGATGCTATATGGAGAGACAGATAGGCAAACAGGCCACTTGGGGTTGGTACCCATAAGCAAACACTTCTTGAGTCAGTAAATTGAGGCATTAGGGTAGGGCAAAGATACAGGAGGCTCTTGTCAGAAGATAATGGTCAAGCATTCGGTTGTTACAGGATTCAGAGGATGAGACTTCAGTCCCTGTAGATTTCAATCCTTTTCAGGGAATGAGACTCTGAGGAGACTCAGATTCTTGTGGAATTGGTTTTCTTTATTAATGGTGCCTAATGGCCTGTAATTAAGGCACAACTTGTTAGCTAAACCCAACAATTACCATTTGTTTGAAGTGCAGAGGGAGGATAATGAATGACCTCATTCAGCAGGTTTTCTTTCTTCAATGGCTTGAGCAAGTGGTAGTTGAGTTTTGCAGTGCCCCACAGCCTGATGTTTTTTCCTTTCTCTTTCTTGATGTCCTGTTATCCTATTTTACTTCTCTTCTGTCCATGACAACTTTTCCTCTGCTCATTACCTATGCTTACACACACATACACACACATACACACACACACACACACAGAGACAGAGACGAGAGAGAGAGAGAGAGAGAGAGAGAGAGAGAGAGAGAGGGAGAGAGGGAGAGGGAGAGGGAGAGAGAGAGAGAAGAGAAAGGGGGAGAAAGAAAGAGAAAGGTGAGAGAGAGGGGGGATCTTTAACTTGCATGGAATCAGCTCCTTTTACAAAACAATTAAGGAAATTCCTCCTACATTCAAACTTCGTCTCACAGCTTTTAACACCACTTCATTTCTACCACAACTTCAGGGTCAACATCAAAATGAGTGCGCAACTGGAGGTGGGTGAGGGCTGGTGGGGAGGAACGTAAATTCAATAGTGGGCAGGACTTGACTAGATGGCAAAACACTAGAGAAATGGGTTAGTCTGAACAGTTATCTCTCAGCTTAGTATTCAGTAGATCCTATGTTGGCAAGTGCCACTGTGAGAGGGTAAGTAAAGGGTTAGATGCAAGCATAGAGATAGGAGAGACTCTCTTGCAAGGAATTGGGGATAGAGTTTTGTAGGTACACCTAGCTTCACAGTTGCCATATTCTGCAAAGGCACAATCGAGTGGGCAGGACATCTTGGGAGATTGTGATTCCCAGGTTGCCAAGCTTTTCTGAGCTAAATAATTTCAGCATTGTTAAATAGGGGACATTTTGTCACAGACACTTTACAGGTACTTATAACTCGAGGAAGGTAATTGTCTTCTCCTACACACTGCATGTCACAAATAGGAAAGAATGACAAAAAATAGATATTTTGAGTATTTATGGGAAGAAGATTAGGATTTCTTTGTACCTATACCTTCCATGAGAGGAAAACCATCAATATTTAGGTAATATTGGAATTGGTTGGACTACTGTTGAGCTCAAGAAGTGGTTAGAGAGAAAAACCATGTGACTAGACAAAGAATGGATGCTCTCACTATTGCCCATGATTTTTTCCCTTGATGCTTTTTAAAGATCTCATCCATGCTCTATCAATACTCAGCTGGACTTTAGTAGGATAGTCTGTGCTAAACCTTTAATGTTTAGAAGTATGTGTAGATGGTGATTAAGTCAGAGGAAGCTCATCACAATATGCGCTTAGTCTGAGTACTTCTTCAGTGATGCTGAAATTCCAGAATAAAATAAGCCTTCCTAGAGTGTGTATGTGTTGTGAGAAAAAGAGGAAGGAGAAAGGGAGAGGGGAGGAGGGGTGAGTCAAAGGAAGAAAGAAACCAAACTTTGATATGAGTTCAGATCTTGGATCTGTCAGTTATTGATTAGCAGTGGTGAGTTTCCAACCTATCTAATTTTACTTTTGCTTGCTTGTGGAATGAGGGCATATGGATTTCTTTTTGTATGTTGGGAGAGCTTTATAGTTATCCCATGTAATAGTATAAAATTTATAGAAGCATGCTATGATCAGTAGCCCGTAATAAGTACCTGGGCTTTTGTTTTGCTTTGTTTCTTTGTTTTTTGGACTGAACTTTGTTACCCATCATCCTTAGTTGGAATATTGAAGCAGACAGAACATGGCAGATCACATTTTCAAGAATCATGTCAGGTTTCTCTGATAGTGTCTTACACAGCACGACAGAATGCAACACAATTTCATAACATGGTCATAATATAATTCAATCACAGTAACTATTGCTTCACTTTTGTCAAGTCCTACTCACTAGAAGTCAGTTACAGGTCCTACCTACATGCAAGACCTTCCACAAGGCCATTACTCACCAGGGGTCATCTCAGAATTCTGGCTCCCACTGTAGGTAGGGAGAACTTTCTCCCAACAAAGCTCCAGAGAAATACTGAAATTGCTCTACTTTCAGTGTGTATATGCTCATCAATTTCTGATGCCCCTTTCAAAAGGCATAAAAGAAAGTCATAAAGAATGACGAGCCAAGTTCAGAGGCAGAAGGAGAAATTAAGGATGTAGTTCTGTAGAACTGTAAAATTCACATGAGATAAAGCAGCTTGGAACAGCCATAAAAACAGACAGATCCATAGAATAGAATAGAGGACCCAGAAATAAGCTGACAAAGTTATACCCACTTAATTTGGACAAAAGGAGAAAAAATATGCAGTGGAAAAAGAAAAGATAACCCACTCAACAAATGGTGCAGGCAAAACTGGGCACCCACCTGCAGAAGAATGAAATTAGATTCATATCTTTCACCTTGCATGAAATAAATTAAAATGTATCAAAATCTGTAAACTAAGACCAGAATACTGCAACTGCTGAGGAAAACATCCAGAATATTCCTCAAGACACTGAGATAAGTCTAGACTTTCTGAAGAGAACGTCAAGGGCACCAAAACAGGACCCTAAATCAACAGATGGGATGACATGAATTAAATGTTTCTGTGAAGTGAAGGAAACTGTCAGTAGAGAAAATGGTCTGCAGAATGGGAGGAAATCTTCACCAGCTCTACTTCAGACCAGGGGCAAATATTCAGAATTTACAAAGAATTGTAGAAGTTAAATATCAGGGAAATGAAGCTGCCTACATCAAGAGGTGCTAATTTGTTAAATCGGAAGCTTTTTTAAAAAAAATAAAGGCAAATGACCTTTTACAACATGGTCAACTTCCTTGGCCAGCAGAGAAATGTAAATTAAATCTACGTTGAGATACCACAGCACCCTAGTCAGAATGGCTGTGATCAAGGTAGATGGCAATAGACGTTGGCGAGGGTGCAGACAGATAATCCAAATGGAACCAACCTAGATGTCTTTGAGCTGATGAATAGATAATGAAAATGAGGTACAGATGCAAAGCGGGATGGTATCTAGCCATAAGAAAAAAATTATATCTGCATGAAATGGATGGACTTAGAATGTATAACATTAAGCGAGGTGACCCAGACTCAGACCAAAAATAACTGAACACTGTCATTTGTGGATTCTAGCCTACAATGTACACATGTGTACGTGCAACAGTGTAAGGGTAGGTGTCCTATAAACTTTAGGTAGAAGACTAAGACAGGGGTCTAATTAGGTGCTGAGATAAGACAGGATGCAGGAAAAGACACATAGATCTGATCCAGGATAGAAAGCATCTTCCCTAGTTGCAAGTCTACCATAGTTTTTCTTTTCTTTTGTATGGTGTGTAAGTGAGTAAAAATGCCATTGTTGGTAAAGTGTAAGCATCATTGCTTCAGAATGGCCATTCTCACTGTGAGATAGCCACTGAGACGCACAGTTTGAGGCTGGGCAAATGTTTAAGGGGGTTGTCCTTAAAGTAGCCCTGTCCTGATTTTATTGAATCAGTGAGTTAATTAGATTGAAGTAATTTTATTCTTTATAAAAACACAGATTTAAAAATAATAATGCTCTTAGAATGGGCAGTTTGAGAGGAGACTCCAAAAGCCTTGACTGCTCTTACATGCTTAGGAAGTCTGTTGGATGGGTCTAGTGAGCTTTTCTCCTTTCCCCCAACTCTCCAAGTTATTATGAAGAGAGTGTGAAGATTCACTCCATAAGGAAAGTCTAACTGTGCAGAGTATAAATTTCACATTGAGGTTCCGCAGGCAAATTTTAACTGGGCTTCTATCCAATGCTAGACAGATAGCAAGGTGATGCTGTTTCCATTTGCAGTTGTAGAAAAACAAGGTCCAGAGAAATGAAGGCTTCCCTCTCTCTGGCCTATGGCTGCTGTAAGAACAGGAGCTATGGCTGGGTCCCTGCTCCACTGCTTTCAGATCCCAGATGATCCATCAGTGGATATCTACAACCGCCAAGTTGTTACTGGCACTTGCAACCTAGGTTGTCTGCCTTTCAAAGCTGGTTCCTGGTCCTCTCTATGCATCCCTTCCCTCATAGTTGCTCCTCGTTTCTTAGATCTGTATCCAGTGATGCTGTGTGGTCATCATTCTTTTTATCATTTCCACGTCAGCACTCTCAGTAGAAATGCTCTCGGCATGTCAGGAGAGGACCACACATCAGAAAATGGCTGTGAAACTACAATCCCCAGGGGTGATGGGGTACGTACGGGATGGGAAGAGCCTGGCTGAGAGGAGTGATGAAGCAATAGCAGAATCCCTAAAGCAAGACACTCACCTTGAATGAAAAAATACAAGGAAGCATAAAAGATGCCAACCAGCCTACCGTCTAAATGCTGCATTTACTTTAAAAGCAGCAAATGAAAAGTAAAATGAATTAAATAGAACATAACTTTACAACAGCATATGACCCTGACTCACCTGGCTTGCTTCACCCTGTTATCTGAGAAAAGAAAAAAGAAGGCTCGTACAGCAGACAAGTAAGAAAGAGAAATACAGCTTTTCATCCCCCCTTCCCTCCAGGCTTCTGAGAACAGCAATGAGGAGAACCAAGGGCACCCTTGTTCACAGAGAGATAGTATCCAGGGGCCTGACTATGAGCTCTGGCTTATGTTCTTTTTAATCAACTCCTAATCCTGTTTTACCTGCAAAGCAGAGAACATGGTAGATCTGTGTTCTCTTCAGGGCTCCAGTTTGCACTTGATAAATTCTTTAGGGCCAGCCCCTCCTTTGGGGGCCCAGTGTTGCTGTTTGTAAAGGAAAGTTTTGGAAGGGATGTTTCTTGAGGTTCTCTACTTCATCCATTCTAGAAGACTGGACCAGCAGTTCCTAGAAAGGATGCTTTGTCTTTTCTTTGACACAAAATACTGAATTCCAAATAAAACTCGTGCATGCATCAACTGTTGGAATCTGCTATCCATTAGCCTGCCTGGCTCCTTTCCCTTTCTGCTCATAGACAGTGGTCCCAAGGAAAATTAATGAATTGTTCCCCTGGTTTCAGATGTCAGAACACACAAAGAATTGACAGAAATTTACTCATGGGGGCATAACATTTCCATCTACCTCACAGCTTGGTTTGTAATAAAGATAGTGCCTGTTTACAGGTCTATGATTATGTGAGATTCCTGAGAGGCAGTGTATGGACATTGTCTCAGTGAGGGTTTCTATTGCTGTGAAGACACATCACAACCATGGCAACTCTTATAAAGGAAAGCACTCAACTGGGGGATGGTTTACAGTTTCAGTGGTTTAGTCTATTATCATCATGGCAGGAAGCATGGCAGCATACAGGCAGACCTGGTGCTGGAGAAGTAGAAGAGAGTTCTATATCCAGATCAGCAGGAACAGGAAGGGAGTGAGACATTGGGTCTGGCTGGCTTGAGCGTCTGAGACCTCAGAATCTACACCCAGGGATAATGCTTCCTCCAACAAGACCACTCCCACTCCAAGGCCACACCTCCTAATTGTGCTATTCCCTATGGATCTATGGAGGTTATTTTCATTCAGACTACCACAGGTGGTAGGCTTCTACTCTTAGCTGGCTGTTTGAGATTTTAGCTTCTTCTTACCAGATGTAGGATGCACAACTTAGACCATCCAGAAGATGGCATCCCACCAGCCATTGTTAAAGAGTATAACCTTGCTAACGCAATCATCTAACCGGTAAGAAGAGATCTGCGTGGTACCACAGAGGAAGCGGCTACAGGTTGCATCATCAGTCCACTGCCGTGATGGGATGGAGTGAGGCTTCTGCAATGGTAAAGGCTTCAGACCCTAGAAGAACATCACTTGGAGTATCATCAAAGGCCTTTGAGAGCAGGACTTGCTGACACTGTGCTTTGGTGGGGCAGAAGAGATGTGGTACTGAAGAGCTTGTCCTGTAAGTGGAAAAAAAATACAAAAAACTGTACGACATAAGCAGCTCTTTCACTAGAAAAGATGTAGCTAGACAGAACAGGAATGAAAACACAGCATATCCCAATGGAGAATTCAGGGGTGAGAAACTGTTACCTAATTTATCACACAGAGAACTTTCCTGTGCTGACCGAAGTCAGCTACATCCTTGGAGAAAATCCTGGTTCGTGGAAAATGTTGGCCACAGAAAGCATGTGTGGTACCTTATGGTGGTAAATCCATTACTTCCGGTGTGAGGAGAGTATGTGGGGTTGCTTTTGAGACTCTGCTGAGAGGAACTGAGTAGGTGTGGGAAGCACTGAGCATACAAGGAAAGCGGCTTATGGGGCTTTCCCTAGACAAAGATGCTTCTCTGACTTCAGATGGGATGAAACATGTCTGTACTGAACTGGTCACTGTGGTTCCCTTTTTAAATTCTTCCTTTGGGGTGTCTAGGCACTGCTGCTGCACACGGAGTGGGAAAGGAAGGAGCAAAGTCCGTTTCGTGTGAGTCAGCAGGATCCTAGTCTGGCACTGCCAGGGGCGAGAGGGGAGGTATCCAAAGATTTCAGTGTTACCGCTCTTCAAGATCACAGCTTTTAGAAAACAGCTCTCTGAGACGATCTTCAACAGAATAGCTTGCGCTCACACACTTTTTCAGGGTGAATCAAGGGCTATATATATGAACCTTGGAGAGCGGGAAGGGGTTCCTCTTAGGGTGAAGTTTCACTAGCTGAGGTTTACAGTCCTGGGCATATCTCATTTGCCTGGAAAGCCATTCAAGAGCTCAGGGTGAGAAGAGGACGCCCAGCTAAGAAAAGGGAGCCCTCCATTTTGTGCTGAACTCATGAAAGCTGTCTGGACATGGTGGACTATAACCTTAGTAGCAAGGCTCAAGATTCACCAGTTTCCAGTGTTAAACTTTGCTTTAAACAATAACACAGCAGAAACAGCAGGCAGAGAAACATTTCATTGGTCAGAGCATTCTTCCTATATAGGTACTAGAACCACAGTGTCGTATACTGCTCGCAAACTAAGCATGTGTTCTAAGTGTTCCAGTCCCTACTATCTTCTTGGCAACATGCGGATGCGTCCCCTCTGCGGACTGTGCAAAGCATCAGTTACCACAGGCGCTCTCATCACTGGAGCACCCAGCTCTTTCGCTCCCTGCCTGAGGGTTGCGGTAGTGCAGAATTTGGGCTGAATTCATCTCAACATCACAAGGACCTAGCACAGGGTTTTCCCATTACAAAGAGATGTCTGAGAAGTCAATGCCTAGAAGACAGATCCAGAGCCCCTGTTAGCCCTGATGTCTAGGCTATGCCCTAGAAACAGGAACTTTGGATTGTTGACTGAAAGCATTATCATTGAATAAAAGTTATTTTCTTTGTGTCAGTTAATTCGGTAAAAGTATGTCCCCAATTATATGGTCAGTGAAAAATAAAATTATAAGGGCTTTTAAATGGCAGAGGGATATTGAGTAATATGTCAAAACAACAACAACAAAATCCAAAATGCTGGCTATGAACACACTATTTTAGTATGAACCCGTATGTCAAAGAATTGGCCTCTGGTTTATAACAGTCATTCTGTGTTCTGAGATTGGGGTGACTTTTTGTTCTCATGATTACACCTTTAGGTCATTTTCCAAATTATCTGAAATAACCACATGCTATTGTAAACACTGGGAAGAAATCACTTTAAGGACAAGTCATTTCATCTGTTGTTTTTGTTGGTGTGTTTATTCAGTTGGGAATAGGATAGCTCTGAATAAAGGAAATGGAACCGTTGTTTTCTTTCCTTTGCCTGAAGAAGGACAAACTTGTCTTCTGTGTGGGACTCTGGGAATTCTCACAGTGAGCTAGTGGCCTCTGCAGCCTGATGCCTGGGGGGAGAACATCTTTATTCCTGAGTTTCTATTACAGACTAGAGGAGTCCCAGAATACCTCTCCACCCCTCCTTCTAGCCTGGATTTCTTTTCTCTAATTGTGGGGGTTAGTTCTAAATGGTGCCTAGAGGGGCCACAAAATGAACACATTCCAGCAGTAAGTAAATCAAGAGTGACTTCCGATAGGCTTTTGAGGCCTCTGCAGTCTGTGGAAAACATTGGCTTTAAACCTTTATTTTTATTTTTGTTTTATTGAGATATATTTTATTTTTAAAAAACTAACCTTCATGAATATCTTCCTTTTTATATACTGATATAATCAGCATAAAATTCCAGGAGTAAAAATCCGGTCCAAAGTCTGTGACTTTACTGTATTTCACATTTTCAGTTGAATTAAAAACAGAGAGGAGAATTTTATTTCACATCAGATTTACATGAAACAGAAAGTAAAGTTTTTATAAATAAAGTTTTAATGGGATATAACCAGTCTTACAACTTTTTATAGTGTTCATAGCAGCTTTCGCCCTTCATTATATGGCCTCTATTGAAATGCTTTAGGGATCAAATGGCCGGCAAGCCTGAACTCCTCTCTGCCCTAGTCCTGTGTGATTTTCTGTGGTGTTCTAGTACTTGTGTGATTAGTGCTTATAAAATACTTTGAGTGTTTCTTTCTTTTTATCTTGGGATGGGGTTATCTCATAGCTCACTGTCAATGGGCTGTAAGACCCCATACTCCTGTGAGTCCTGGGACAGCCCAGCATAGTTAGGAATCAAATTACTTCTCCGTCTCTATTTTAATGGCTTGGTAACCTGTTGGACGATTGTTTAGAATGTCCTAGATAATGAGTGGCAGCAGTTCATGGGCCTTCAATGGCCACATGGAGTATCATTCTTCACCATGTCCTATTTCAAATATGTATGTTGAACTGAAAAAGAAAGCATGAATAGTAAAATTCTGAAAGTTAGGGCTTCTTAGCAATAAAGAGTAGCATGATATGTCTGGAAAATATATCTGGCCTTCATTCATCTGGAGTCTGTTATTTGGTTGATTGATGAGTTAGGTGTTTGGCTAAAGGATTGATTCACTCAACAGCAGCAAGCATATCTTGACTAGGTTGTAGTACACCAGGCAGCAGGATACACGCATTAGCCCAAGCTCCCAACCGTTCGGCATTCACAGTTGGTCCACCTCCCCCATAGTGTTTCCTTTACAAAGCCAGCTCCATGAGACCCACATGCCAGTTATCCTGAGCTACCTGTATTTCCCCAGACTCACTAGGAACCACCTTCCCTTTGAGTTTACTTTTTCTCTTTTCTATGGATTGAGAGATCACAGAAAGCAGAACAATAGACGGCCTCATGTCAGCACACTGTGATATTTCCTAGTGTTCAGAAGCTATTAATTTATTTTGGAATAAAGGAAGTAAATGCCCACGCAGGGTCAACCTTGTCCTAATAACAGCATCTGGAGTGTCTGTGGGAAGAGTGAAAACATCCCATAAGTTATGGGGCCTCTATTTCCTGATGTTAGATACTCAGGAGTTAAGAAATACAGGCCAGAGAATTTCTGCCTCCAGCAATGGTGCTGTTGAGTACATACCGTTCACTCTGAAAATCGCCGACCACACATGACCAGGGTACAATTAAAATAAAGCTAATGTAGTGACAGAGAAATTAATCTGAAGCCTTCACCACTTTCAATTAGCTTTAGCTTGAATAGCCACATGTGACTGATGGCTACCTTACTTCTAGTGTGGCTCTAGGGGATGCTTAGAACCACTTGTTTAAATGTTTTTGTCACCATAACCAAGATACAATATGTTTAAGAGAGATGACCATTAAGCACATTTACAAAGAGCACAAGAGACACTATCACTAGGATAATACCATTAATTTCTTCAATTGTACTTACCCGTCAGGTGGCTTTTATTATGACAGAGCTTTCATACAGTGTTAGACCCTAACTTGGGCTGAGTGTCTTTAAATGAGTGGGGAAACAAAAAAGAAAGAAAGAGGAAAGGATAGGACATGACTGCCCGTAGGTATGGTGGCAGAGAAAATTTATTGCAGGTATGTGTAAAAGAATAGCCAGAGGCTGATACATCTAGGATAGTCCAGAGTGATCATGATCCTGAACCATGTGGGGAGAAGGGGAAGGGAAGGGAAGGGAAGGGG
>NW_021604657.1:617106-686726 GCF_004785775.1 Grammomys surdaster
GGGAGGGGAGGGGAGGGGAGAGAAGGGAACCGTGTATAGTAAGTGGCCAGGAGACCAAAGGTACAAAAGGGAAGGGACCAGTAACCAGAATGTCTAGATAATATAGGGAAGAGTCTCTGGGAGAAGGACGGCTCAGCCCTTAGGCTGGAGATTTCAGGGGAGGGGACAGGGTATGCCAGCTGTACTCTGTAACAAACTGGGTCTGAGGGATGCTAGGGGAAGCTGGAGGCCAAGTCCACTTTGATATGTTAAATAGGCCACTCAGCTGTTTGTCCCAGGTTTGAAATTTAGCACTAAGGTCACTGCACCTCTGGCATGATTCGGTCTCTCAAAACAACAGTCTAATAAATTCTATAGTAACATTGGAAATATTCAAATGAATGTATTTAAAAAGACTAGACATTATTTCAAGAAAAAACGATATCGAAATCTTGATATATGATGGCGTAATTATTGTAAGTACTGAGAAACTATTGGTGAGAAAATTGGAACTGAGGGAACCTGAGGTGCAGGGTCAGGCTTCTCCATCTGCAGAGCATGTTAGGGTGTGGACAGGCTATTGAATTGAGTAGGAAGTGATCTTAGAACCATGGGTTGTTCTATGACTATGGTTCTTTAAATTGAATAATTTCAGTCCCCACTACCCTCCATTCATGCCTCTACAAAAAAGTTTGGTGAAGTAAAGAAACAGTAGATACAACTGGGCAGGTTACCTGGAGTTCTGGTCAACCTCTCTCTACATTCACCGTGCTAAGTTTTCACATGCCTTCTACATCTAACAGACTCTTCTATGTCTTCAAATGTATTCTCTCTTTGTGTATGTGTCATCAATTTTCATTTTACGTAAAGACTTAAGTCCTATTGGAGTACATGGTCTCCTGACTCTAACATGACCTCATCATCATTTAGCTAGTTACATCTACAATGACCCTGGTTTCTAGAAATCTCACATTGTGATGTTATGGGGAGTGGGTGTATGTGTTTCATCTAGAGTATCTGGAGGGTGCAAAAGTATGGATGGGAAGTCAGTTCCAGAGTATTCATGGATCTTCTTTGTACAGTCATAAGTAACTTGAGTGCTAGCATCTCGCCATAAACATCTCCCTCTGAGGGGTGTAAAGTTCACACTTTGGAAACAGTCAGTTGAGTTTAAACAAGTCTGGGTTGACCGGTGGGAAGATGGCTCAGTTGGTAAAAAGCAGTTGTTGTGCAAACATTAGAGTGTTCAGGCCTCCAGAACTGATGTAAAAAAGCTGTTTGTGACTGTGCACATCTGTATTGATGGTTACACTGGAGGCAGAGGCAGGTGTATGCTTGGAAGCTTGAGAGTCGGCTAGGCCTGTCTATATGGGGAAGGTGACAGTAAGAGACTCTGCCCCAGAGGGTGTAGGGTGTCTCAAGACTGGCACCTGAGGGTGTCCACTGACCTCCACATATACCCTGTGTATGGAGCGCATGTATATGAGTGACATGCAGATGCATCATACAAAAATCACACCTCCCCACACACAGTTCTTATAATGGTCCAAGTAAGTTTACAATATTTTGTTGGGAAGCATTGGGAGCTCTCTTAGGGTGCATATAGCCTACACTTGAGGGTCTGAGCCCTTAGGTGGTCATTATAAGCTGTAAACTTATCCCACAGCTTCAAGAATGCCACTGACAGAAAAGATAGATATTATCATGATTTTTAATGTAAAAGCTAAAAAAGAGTCTTATTTGGATGTCTCTTCTTCTCGAAATGGATGTCTATTTTCAAAATATTGCACTGGCAGCTTCGGCAGAAGCCATCTCTTGCCTGGAAAGGAAGAGCCGGGCCAACATATGCGCACAGATATCAATACAAGCCTGGAGTTATACATAAGCAGAGGGAGTTCTGACGGGAATCTGGGCAGCATGCCACACAAGGAGCTCCCTCATCGGGCTCTTCCCTTCGGAATCTCTCCCGACTGTGCTCCGTGTATACAGCAACAGGACCAAAAGCCTTCTTTGGTCTATTCTGAGAGCAGCTTGCCACTGGCAGATTCAGCTATTCCTCTGCTTTTAGAATCGATCCATGCTGCCTGGCCTTCCTCTAAAACAGGGAACACGGCCATCTGGATTCTCTTTTATTGATCAGTCGATAGTCAGAAGATCAACACGATGAATTCTACATAATAGTTTTTGAGAGTCAGGAGAGCTATTATTGGATATCAACACCCTAGTGGTACTACAGGGTCCGTCTCTTTTACATGCTCTGTGACACTTCTTTTTGTTTTGTTTTGTTTGTTTCTAATTAATTGATTAATATATTAACATACAATTGCTGTCCCCTCCCAGTCCCCTCACGGAACTCCTTCCCATCTTCCTTCCCTTAGCCTCTGAGAGGGTACCCCTTGCATATCCCCCCTCCCTTGGATATTAAGTCTCTACAGGATTAAGTGCATCCTCTCCCACTGAGGTCAGGGAAGGCAGCCTTCTTTTACATATATGTTGGGGGCCTTGGATCAGTCTGTGTATGCTCTCTGGCTCAGTCTCTGGGAGCTCCCAATGATTAGGGTTAGTTGACTTTATTAGTCTTTCTGTGGAGTTGCCATCCTCCTCGGGGCCATCAATCTTTCCCCTAACTCTTCCATAGGGGTTCCCGACTTCCATCCAATGTTTGGCTGTGGGTTTCTGTGTTTGTCTCAGTCAATAGCTGATAGAGCTGCTTAGAGGCCAGCCATGCTAGGCTCCTGTCTGCAAGCACAACATAGCATCACTAAGACTACCAAGGATTGGGACCTGCCCATGGAATGACTCTGGGTCACTTCTAACCTTGGAAAGTCTTTGAAATCTAAAAGCCAGAAAGGAAAATTAAAAATTAAGAAAAAAGTTAAATTATGAAGGGCAAAACAAAACAACTGGAAAATAGTCTAACAACTTGAAAAAAAGGTAAGAGATTTCCCACTTGTAAAAGGTGACTGGCAGAAGGGTTAAGAACAACAAAGGGGCTGGAAGGTCACTTATTTTTGAGTTCTGTAAACCCCACTTAATCTTCTCAACTCTTTGGGATGGTTACTTGTTATCCATAGAGGAAACAGAGGCCAGGGTAGTTGATGATGTGAGTAACAAGCCACCATGCCTTTTTGTGACTGTTGAGTCGTCTTCTTCTTCTTCCTCTCCTTCTCCTTCTTCCTCTTCCTCCTCCTCCCCCCCTCCTCCTCCTCCTCCTCCTCCACCTTCTTCTTCTCATCCTCCTTCCCCCTCTTCTTCTTATGAATCTTCAAGGAAAGCTGATAGCTAATAGCAGCCACCCATCATGACATTTCTCAAGCTGTTTGCCCTCCCAGGCCTTCCTTTCTCACCCCTGGGCTTTTGCTGTTCTTTTTCAGTTTGGTCTGTTCTTTCTTGCTCTGTGGATGGTCAGGAGAATCTTCTCTCCAGCTTAGCTGCCTTGCTTTATACTTCTCATAGTGTGTGTGTGTGTGTGTGTGTGTGTGTGTGTGTGTGTGTGTGTGTGTGTTTGTAGGTGTCTGTGTTTTCCTGTGTGTGAAAATGTGTACGTGTTTATGGGCAAGCTTGCATGTGTGTGAGTATATCTCTGGAAGCTAAAGATCACCCTTGACTGTCCTTCCTTGGGAGCTACTCATCTTGCTTTTTGAGAGAAGGCCTCTTTGAGCTTTTGATTAGGATGACAGCTAGTGAGTCTCAGGGATCTGCCTTTCTCTTCCTCCCCACTCCTGGAACTACAAGTGTGAGTCATAATGTCCAGCTTTTTATGTGGGTGCAGATCAGAGTTGGGTACCCATGCTTGCATGACAGGTACTTTACTAATTGAGCTATGCTTACCTCCCGTGGTATAATTCTTTAATCACTCAGCAATAGTCAAATTATGATCGATTTCTAAATCCTATCCCTAAGCAACCAACATCAATTGGCCTGGCTATGTTGGCCACCGCACCATTCCACATTCTTACTGGCAGGTAGATGGCCTGATAGGGAAGCAAAGACACTAGGCATCAAGGATGTCTATCTCTTTAATCTCCCTTGTCAGGTTCTGTGTGTACAGTGTCTCCTCTTAGAGTTAGGATTCACAGTCCTCTGAGACAATGATTTAAGCAAGCAGTCAGATGTTTTGTGTGGACTGAACCCCATGTGAGCTCCTGCTGGTGCTGTCCCTGATCTAGTCCCATGTAACTCATGCAAGTCTGAGATATTCTTTCCTAAGCTTCTGGACATGTGGAAAACAGAAACCACCTACCACTCAGTTCCACTTTTTAAACCCCTCCACTCATATACACTTTGGTTTTTTCCACAGATGAGTAGTAGGTCCTTTAATAGCTGCTGTGTGCATGTGTGTGTTTGTGTGTGTGCATGTGTGCATGGGTGCATCTTTAAAAAGTCTTTTTGCCTTAAGCTGGGCATGATGATTCACAACTGTAATGCCAGCACTTGGGAGTCTGACACGAGAGGACCACAGAGAGTTCAAGGCTAGCCTGGGCTACATAACAAGTTTAAGGCAATCCTGGACAACTTATAGCACTTTATCTCCAAACAAAATAAAAACAGGAGGGGGTAAGGGAAGAAGAAGAGGAGAAGGGATCTTTGGCAATACAGAGTAATGGATGGGTCAAATCAAAATACCTTAAACGCACAAACACACACACACACAGTGAAACCTGTTATTTTGTAAAGTTTATATATATTAATAAAAAAGTTATGAAACAGTCTCTAGACAGATGATGACAGAGCTTTTAACTGCAGTGACACAGTGTGGGGAATATGGTAACCCAAGAAAAGACAAGAAATCTGAGTTGATACTTGGGGTCTGGAAGGCCCATGGGGTAAATCCACCACAGAATTCACTGGCAGGAAGGAAAAAAAAGTCTCTCTCCTTAGAAACTGCTTTTAGTTTTTTTTTCCACTGTTTTTAATGTATCATAGTTCGTCTGTAGTTTGGCCCTATAGAGAACAGTGTTTTAATGGCTGTCACTGTAAGATATTTTATTAATTGGATGGTTCCATTGAAGCACACTTGGTCACAGCGGGCACCTTGAATACACTCTTCTGTGTATGTTTGATTTTCAGATTCAATATTTTCTTGAATAGGGTGAGTAATTTCACACAGCTTTCTGCCTAAGAATATTGATTCAATTTCCCAATTTATTGTTTAATGGCTGTCAGCTTTGTAGGTACTTGGGGCATGAGACACGATGTTCTGATATACCTATATGGTGTGGGATGGCCAGTCAAGCTACATTACATATGTGTTTCATCCTATGTTTTATGTTAATCCTTGAAATCTCCCCTCATCATGTCATATATATAGAAACCTATTGTTATTAACTGCCATCATGACATGCAGGAGCTTCGCTCAATATGTTCCCCTTGTGTAACTGAAATCCATGTTCTTGACTGATGTCCTAGCTCTCTATCTCTTAGCCAAAGTAACTGTCATTTAATTTCTGAGCTGAGCTTCTATATCCAAAGGTAAGTTAGAACACAAGTTTGTCTTCCAGAGTCTACTTCTTCCACTGTCCACCCTATCCTCCAGGTCGCTCCATATCATTACAAATAACAGTAATGTTTAAGTGAGCCTTAAAGTGTTTTAACTATCTTTTAATTTATTCTTTTAGTACTTCATAAATGCATACAATGAGATGTGGACATTTCCACTCCAAAATCCTTTCTCTAATTCGTCTCATACCATTTGTACCATGTCCCTTTCCCAACTTTATGTCCTTAAAAAAATTCCCCGCTGGAAGGTGGTGGCATACACCTTTAATCCTAGCACTCAGGTGGCAGAGGCAGGTGGATTTCTATGAATTCAAGGCTAGCCTGGTCTATAGAGCAAGTTCTAGAACAGCCAAGGATATACAGAGAAACTGCCCTGTGCACATGGGTATAAGAGTATCTGGCAGAACGTGGATAGACAAAGAAAACTCTTCCTCTCTCAGAAGCCATCAAATGCCAGTAGGACTATCTCCCCCTTCTAATGCTGAGTTGTTTCCCATTGTTTATCTATTCCCTGTTTTCTTTGTTCTTTCATTGTCGATAGGCACATATTTGTTCCATGTTTTAGCTATTACAATAAATCTGAGGTAAACCTGGAAGTCAGGTGTCCATTCAACATCCCAATTTTACATGGTTTATATACATATTCAGCAGTAAGATGGTTTTGTTACAAGGTGACACTTAAGAAAATCATTTAAGTCAAGCATTTGAAGGTCAGTGCCATTTCAGTGGCTTCTAGGTATCTGACATTATTTCCCATCAGAGCCTTGGGCATGCAAGGTCATAGCTGAACAGAACATTCTCCTTCAACTGTGACATCTCATGACTCAACTTGACCTCTGAGACATATATATTCTGCTTTTCTAAGCTGACTAACGAGCTCTATAATGTTTCTGAGATACATTGGTAGTCCTAAAATGTGTTATAGAGTTTACCAATCACATAAGGAGGAAACTGAGAATGAGGAAAGGAAGGTTCTGTGGCAGAGGTATCTCAACAAGAGAGGACACATGCCTCTCTGATTCCCCCAACCCTGCTTTCTTACCAAAATCCTGACACAGCCAACTTCTATGGCCTCGGTGAAGCTGGCTCTAACTTTCTATGCATTCTTATTTTTATTTCATGTATCTCCACTCAGCCAATACTTAATGAGCACCTGGCCTGGAATGTATATATACTCAGGTATTGTACCATTCATCCCCGACCACAGGACTAGTAATTCAACAACTCAGCATTGCAGCCCCACTTCACTAATGAGGAAACCAGAGTTTGGCGAGGAAAAGCACATCCCTCAAACAAGTTATGAGTGGTATATGTGGACCTCAAACCCAGTTCTGTTTTCTGCCCAGAAATAACCCTTTTAGTCTAACAATCATGGCTTCCTTCTCCAGGAAGAACCGCACCAGCATTTATCCCTTTGCTCTCTTGTTTTTTTAAGCCAATAATCCAAAAATTCATGAGAGTTTCATACTTAGAAGATTATGGTGTCTGGCATGTGGCATGAGTGGGTCTGCTGAAAATGTTCGTATCTAAGTATTAGCCACTGAAATGATGTGTGTGTGTGTTAATGAGTGTGTGCTTGTATATAGATTCATGTGTGTGTGTGTTAATGAGCGTGTGCTTGTATATAGATTCATGTGTGTGTGTGTTAATGAGCGTGTGCTTATATATAGATTCATGTGTGTGTGAGTGAGTGTGTGTGTGTAATCTAAAGGTTGATGGTGAGAATCTTCTTGTATTGCCCTCCACCTTACATTCTTAGAGAGGGTCTCGTGCTGACCCAGGAATCATTAATTAGGTAAGGATGGCTGCCAATGAGCCCTCTGGATTCTCCTGTCTTACATGTATGAGCCATAGCTCCTGGCCTTTTTATTTGAGTTCTGGAGGCTCTAATTCAGGTCTTCATGCATGACAGTCACTGGCTGAGCCAGCTCTCCAGGGCAGAATGCTTTACATAATTTTCATACCTTGACACTCATTTACTGTTAATTTGTAAGTTCACGTGAACATTTAAAAGATGTACATGAACAGCTGAGATCCCCCTTTCACCTAGGTGCACGTCAGTAGGTCAGCTCTGGTGCTCATTCTCCTCCATCCTCATGAGAACTTGTTACTAGCTCTCCCATACAGCCATATTCTATTCTGTCCTGGACAGCAGGAGCACAGTGCAGCCATCTCTGACGACTTCTCCTTCCATCCCCATGAGCAAGGACACAGAATTCCAGCATCCTTTGTCTTAGGTTTATTTGCTGTGAAGAGATACCATGGTCAGCATGGCAACTCTTAGAAAGGAAAGCATTGAATTGGGGCTGGCTTACAGTTCAGAGAGTTAGTCTATTGTCAAAGTGGGAAGCTTGGCAGGATGCAGGCTGACATGGAGCTGGAGAGGTAGCTGAGAGTTCTACATCCAGATTGGAAGCTAGCAGGAAAAGAGTGCTATAACAGATCTTGCTTGAGACTCTGAGATCTCAAAGCCAGCCCTCAGTGATAGACTTTCTCTGACAAGGTCACGCCTACTCCAACAAGGCCAAATCTAATAGTGCCACTCCCTGAGCCCACAGGAGCCATTTTCTTTCAAATCATCGTGTTCCTTTTCTTTGTATTCATTGGCTTCACCTTCTGAAACTCCTTCTCCTACTCATCATACCCCCTTACAAGTACATGGATAAAAATCAGTTCCATCATTTATCTTTGGCCTTTTCTAGATTGTTCCAGGAAGTCATATCTAATGTACAGCTGGTGGAAGACAAGCACCATACCAGAGAACAGATAGGACACGACCTTTCTCCTTACGTTTATAGCTTGCTGATTTGGGGAACAGGTGGACTAAGGAATCTCATCTACTGAGCCAGGGCTGCTTTGTTACTAGGACTTGTTAATGGATGTAACACATACCCAAAAGAAGCAGTTCAAAAGAAGAAAGGTTTATTTTGTCTTGTTTTTGAGGCAGTTGAAGCAGTGTCATCGTTTCTGGTGATGGTGAGGCAGAACATCCTGATGGAAAGGATAAGGAACAAATTGCTCATCTCACAGTCATCAGGAAACAATGTTGGGGATGGGGGTAGGGAGGAAGGAGGATGGAGAGAAGAACAGATATTGAAATTGACTCAGGAAGGAAGATGCAGGGATAAGTTTATCACCTATAAATCCCTCCCCTCGAGGATCCATTTCCTCCAGTGAGACCCAACCTTTGTCTACTAGGAGCTTATCAACAGGTTAGCCTACTAACAGAGCCTTCAGGACCCAGTCATCTCTTACTGGTATTGTCAGCTAGGAGCAAGCATCAACACCTAAGCCTGTGAGGGTTCCAAGTCACAACACTGAACTTCAGAACAAAGCCATATCTAAGTTAGCCTGAAATAGCTCATGTCCATGACAGCATTCAATTTTAACTTCGCTTGTGGCCTGAGCCATATCACAACCCTCTTTTTGTTTGCTTCCTTATACTCAAAGTCCCTGCCTCATTACTTCCATTATGAAACTCTCAGAGTTTTGCAGGAACATTAAAATAGATTTCTAAAATAGATAAAAGCAAAAAAAAATTAGATATTAGGTTCAGGCCCATTTTTCGATCAGCTTATTCTGAAATTATTGATCATACCACATAAAGAGTGGGGGTGTGCTGAGCGCTCATCTCCTCAAGGACTTGCAGTTCTAGGAAAACAGATAAAACAAGACCATCTGTGTGAACATGAAGAATCTATGCAAAGTTCTGTACTTTATAGTACCTTGAAGTTTTTGTTAGATTAAAAACACCCTAACAAGAAAGCAACAGAAGGGAGAAGAAGGTTTATTCAGCTTACAATTTCTGGCCAAGCTCTATCATTGAGAAAAATCAAGGCAGGAACTTCAAGGCTAGCCAGCTTGCTATTTTGTTATTTTACACAGAATTATCTCTGACCAATGAACTTCATCATAGCCAAAGAAAAATGGTGGAAGCCATGGAGAACTTTGCTTGCTAGTTGGTGGGCAGAATTATGCAGAGCTAGCTTTCTTACACTGTTCAGGACAACTTCTGCCCAGGGAATGGCACTGCCCATGACAATCATCCATAAACATGCCCACTGTTCAACATGATTAATCCAGTCAGTTTCATTGATTTTCTCTTCCCAGATAATTCTAGTTTGTGTTAATCTGACAGTTAAAGGTAACCCGGATAGAGGTATAGTAAGAATTTTGTTTGTTGTTTTATGTGAAACTCTTGTTTCTTTTGCCAAAACCATGAGGTCCTCTCAAAAGCCAAATCTCATATTTGCCATCTAGGATGCCAGAAGAAAGGAACAGATGCTAGAATTATTAGAATTCTCCAAGATGGCAGGCACATATTATCTATTGTATTAGTTTTTCTTTTCATCAATATGAAAAAATAGCTGGTGGAAATTTTAAGAAAGGGAAGATTTGCTTGTTTTGTCCATGGTTTCAGAGGTGAGAGTTGAGAGGTTGTGGCAGAGAACACGGGCTCACACTATGGTGGACAGGAAGGTAGAGCAAAAGAAAATACAGGGAATGACCAAGGAAAGGGAGAACCCCCAAAGTCCTACTTGATCCAACTATGCCTCTCCTTTACTCATATCCCAGTCATGCCTTCATATAGATGCAGTAAGGAATTAATACAGTCACTGTTAAAGCCCTCAGGATCTAATTATCTCTGGAGAATACCATATAGACACACCCAGAGATGTGGTATATAAACTGTACAGCATTTTTCTCAATCTAATCAAGTTAGAAATTAAAAGTAGCTTTCATACCTATTGCTACAGAAGCTGTGTAGTGATCGTTACAATAGATCATGGGAAAATAGTGCTTTCTTCAACTTACAAGATCTTTTAAAACTTCTAACAAATCTTAAGACACTCAAGAGATACCGAGCACACAGGTGCCCATGAGATGACTGAGTGTGTAATGAGTTAATTTTGCCACAGTTGCGGCTTTAGTTGATATTGAATAAAAAGTGAAATATGTGGTTTGATCAACTCACCCAATGCTTTGGGCTATTGCTGTGTAGTAATTAATAAATTAATCAGGAGTTTGCTAAGTTACTTGGAGAAAGGGAAGAAAGGAAGAGGCAGAGGAAGGCAAGGAAACAAGAGAGTGTTGAGGACAAGAAGAAATAGAAGAAGGAAGCATGTGAGAAAGCAAGCTGTCAGTGATGAGTAACCGCGAAGTAATTGGATCAGAATGATGATGTGGTTATGAAGCCTGTGTTGGCTCGTCTCCAGATTCACTAGTTTTACAACAACGATTCCAGAAATTTCCCCAAACATCAGGATTTAAAGGCACAGACCAAGACTTCCTGATTAATACAAACATTCAAGGAGAAATGAGAAATCAGGATCTGTGACTGATCTCACTGGTCAGCTGAGAGGGAAGCAGGGGGAGAGAGAGAGAGAGAGAGAGAGAGAGAGAGAGAGAGAGAGAGAGAGAGAGAGTCCAGTTTTATACTATGTGGAGTTAACTATGAGATATTAAGATTATTAAATTGCTTCGTGTGGTGAGAGACCTAGGTGTTATTTACCCAATCCACACAGAGGGTCAAGTGAAGCCCCATGGGGCATTAAGTAGAGTCTTGCTCTGAAGGTTTGAACCTCCCCTCAGCTCTTCCTCGCAATAGCTCCTGCCTGCCAGTTTTGCTGACATTCCCACTCAAATCAGAGAGGTTCTTGATGTTAAGAGGTGAAAAAGACAAGAATGGGAGGAGTTCTGGGGTTCAGTTCAGGAGACCCAAGTTCAGTCTGAGTCTCATCATTGGTCCACATTTAACATGTGGTTTCGAACAGAGCCTTTCTCTCCTCTTGCCTTCTCAAAGACGTTCATTTGGAGAAACTGCCAAACAGAAAATGCTACTCTGAAGTCTCAATGCCTCAGGATTCTAGTTTGTAATCATAGAAGACTTTAGCTCAAAAAAATTCATTTAAAAAGTTAACTCCAATTGAACCATAGTAGTAATAAACATTTCTGGTGGAAACTTTGAAAAGCAGGCAAACAGGGGAGGGAGAAATAGTCCGTCATTCAGAGACAACCACTATTCATGTTTTGGTGATTTTCTTCTAACAGTATTGGTGTGTTCATATTTATAAACACAATGGGAAGCATTCTGTGTATAATTTTTAGTTTCTTTTAAATTACTTATTAGTTTAAACAATACTCCTCGTCATTTAAACAGTCTTTGGGAAAGACTGACTTTTAGTAGAACCGTAAAATTGTGGATTAACTATGACCAAATTGAACATTTTCCTAGTCAGGATCCCCCTCAAAGCAAAATGTCTTAAAATGATGCTAAAGTCACTCAATAAGTACATACAAGGCAAATAGATCTTGACCTCCACCTCGGCTATCATGTAAATACTAACCCACGATGAGTCATGGTTCTAACTACAAGAAGTAAAGCATAATATTGCTTTTCTATTTTTATTAGGTTTTAGGTTCACATACAAAGGAATTGATTTCATGGTGGCATCTTCATGCATATCACTCCTTCCTTCTCCCCTCCTGACATGTTTCTCCTCTCCCTGTTTGCTTCCCTCTCCTAATCCAGGAAGGTCCCTCTCTGTTTTCTTCTTTCATATGTTTTCTCCAGTTCTCACTTCCTTTCAGACTTCCCCTTCATGATGTTTCTTTACCCACAAACATATACATATACACACACTCACGTACACACAAATGTAAACACACATGCATGCACACATATAAACACACACATAAAAACGCTCATGTACATGAATAGACACATACAAACATACTCACATACAAATTTAAACATATAGAAACACACATGTAAACACACATACACACATGTAAACACATATAAAAACACATACATAATAATACTCACATACACAAATATAAACACATACACATAAACATACATACACACACATGTAAATACACATGCATATAAACATACAGGCACACACATGTAAGCACACTTACATACACATAGAAACACATACACATATATAAAGACACATACACAAATACACAAATATCAACATGTACATGTAAACATACTCACATACACAGACATGTAAACACACAGACACACACACATGTAAACATATAGGTACACAATTGTAAATATACTCACATACACACACAAACACACATATAAACATACACAAATATAAACACATACATGTAAACCCACTCATTACACACACATGTAAACACATATACATACAAACACTCATACACAAGTAAATACACATGAACACACATGTAAACACACTCATATACACACATGAATATACACATATACAAACATGAAATTTTAAAATATATTTCATATATGAGAGAACTGTTTAATATCTGTCTATTCCTGATCTTTTCTGCTGTTTTTAAACAGCTATTTTTTTAAAAAAAAAATACAAATACCAAAGGATACTGCAAAAATCACTTTAACAGTCACATTTTAGGTTCCCTGTTTTTATAGGATTCACTGTAAAGTGAACATCTGTGTCAAAAGGAACATCTGTGATCCAGAAGTCTGTAACATGATGCAAATAGGGAAGTTGAGTGTCTTCTGGCATGGGTAAAAATGAAGAAGGCAAGCGTTGGTGGGGACCCCATCAGAAGTGCATCAGATGCACTAGCTGCAGGGAACTTGCAATTGCAGCTGGTGGTTCTCTGGTTCTCTCTCCTACCTCTGCTTCATTGTTCTCCTTTGGAAATTCAAGTCCATGTATACAGTCCCTTTTATTGATACCTGGGGTAATCATTGGCCCCTCTCCCTTCTCCCAGTATCTCTGTGTCCCCCAGAGTGGGACACAGAGTCTTAACGTAGTCATTGCTATTTCACTGACAACAGTTGTAATTTTGAGCTATGGTCTAACATATTCAGTTTACATCTCACCTAGACCAGTGTTGCATCTTCCCATTTAAAAAGGAAATAAATAACCATGCATAACAGCACATGGAGGTAGGACTGATAGTCTAGTCCTTTTCTCTTTACCTTTGCTTCTATGCCGATGTAGAAATAACTGGATGATATTAGACCCAGGCTAGGTATGTTGTGTGGAAGGTGACAGAATACTGAGGTAGCCAGATGGGAGGATCCCAGAGGCTTGATGCCTGCTAGCTTAGTCTCAGGTTCTCTCAAGAGGAAAAGACAAAGAGTGATAAATCAGGGTACCAGACATTCTCTTCTGCCTTTGGCACTTACACTTTCGTTCACACACGTGCACACAGCTTATATGCATGCACAAACATATAAACATACACCACACATGTATTCTATGCACAGAGCATATATACCATACATACACACATGTACAAACCACACATATATACTACATACATACAGAACATATATATTATCCACACACATCCACACATACACGTGCCCACACTTACAAACAAGTTTTAAAAGAAAAATAAAATTCCAAAAATAAAAAAATCAATTCTAAAGTATAATGCTTTTATATCTGTAGCTTTAAAACCATGCCGAGAGAAGGATTGAAAAATAATTCACATATTCATCCAGAATAACATAATTGTAAATATGCTCAGTCATGTTATATGGTGTTGACTTACATAGACTTTATTGTTATTACTGTATGGTAGAAACTTTAGGCACAGCCAGATCTAATTCTAGCAACAAATCTTATTAAAATGCCATTTTACAAATGGAAAAACAAAAACAAACTTGGGACGCTTACATGATTTGCTTGAGGTTACAGACTAACTGGTACTGGGCACCCTGCCCCTAAAGTAGGAGCTGGGCAGGGAGGCTGCCTCTGGCACTGGAGCTGTGTCTGGCATAGAGCATATGCTAAGTAAATATTTGTTGAAAAATGAAGTAGAACTAGTTGACTCCAAAGCCCTCATTATTCTCATGATGTCATCTGTCCTCTGTCAAATGCCCTTCAGAGTGACTGGGTAAAGTAACACTGATCTTTGCTTCCTAAGGACTAGGGGAGATGAGTTTGCTCCCTAGGCTTTAGTAGATGCTCCTACACTCGTGCACATATAGGCAGCTCTAAACAGACTCAGTGAGTATTAAAGTTTAGTTGTCAAAAGAGAAATAGCACGTAAGGTTAGGAGGGAAAAGGAAGAGGAATAAAAGGGAAGGAATTGGTAATGCCCCTGCTGAAAATATACATGTGTGAACATCAAATAAAATATTTTATAAAATATACAAAATATTTTGTCTTAGCTGTTGTTCTGTTTTTGTAATAAAATACCAAGAGCAAAAGCAACTTAGAGATGAAAGCCTTTATTTTTGTGAACTCTCTTGAATAGAGAAAAGTCCGTTACGATGAGGAGGCATGGCAGCAGGCAGCAAGCACTGTGGCAGAAGCAGGAAGCTAAGCATGCCATCTGCACCATGAACACAGCAGGGAGAGAGTTGGAAGGGAGGCAAAGCCATAAACTCTTAAAGCTGGCTTTCAATGATGTACTTCCTCCAGTGACATGCCACATCCTAAAAGTTCCATAACTTTCTCAAACAGAACCACCAACAAAGTCCCAAGTGTTCAGATACAGGAGCTCACTGAGGACATTTTTGAGGCTGTGTTTCATGGGAAAATATCTAACTGGATCAAATACTGTGGCTCAATTCATTCATGAAATCAGTCTTAGATTTGTGGTGGGGACATCACATCACGTGATTACATATTCACGACTTTGGTGTATTTGAAGAGTGGTATAGGTTGTAGGAAACCTGTTGGCTTTGAGGACAGCATCAACTAAGTTAGAATTCAGACTCCAGAAACTACTCTAAATTATATTACCTGCAGAGGCTCAGGAGAAAGCAAGAGGTTTGGCATGAAATATATTTATCAAAGATCATGGCATATCTAGGTATGCAGTAGATAAAACGTTATTTTTGAAGAAAATGTACAATGTCATGTATGGATCTTTGCATAGATTTTATGCTGGCATATAACCAAGGTTGGTATTATAATGAGCTGTGTTTCACATAAACACAAATAGGCAAGCCCTGGAGAAGTCTTAATTCAGAGGCAGAGCAGGAACTCTTGCTCAGCTGTGTTCCAGTAGGAGGGCTTTCAGGAAGCTGACTGTCAGAGTTCTTAATTACATTTACTACTAATTCAGTGTGATATCTTCCCAGTTAAAAGCAACAGCTCCAGTCCAAGGCTTGGAGGATAAGAAGTAGGGGCTGGGGGTGGGGTGGGGGGGGTCCATCAATCATGTCATCTATAATGCAGAGAGGGAAATGCCATTTCTATCTTCCCCTGCCCAGATGTTGGGTTCCATAAGGCATCCACACACATTCTAGAAATCGACTTTTAAATGCTGCAAGCAAAGTGTCGAGCACAGCCTGTTAGAGCTGAAAGAGACCTCAGGGACAGCCTGGTCATTAGCTTGCTTATTGATGGATGCAGGCAGTAAATATAACCCAGAGCACAGTGCTTTAGCACTTACCATGAGCCAGGTGTTATACTAACCAGTTTCTGTCTCTAACCTCCATGTCTTCAGCTACCCATCAACAAGGGGCTTCCATTGTCACATCTCCCTCTTGAAGACTGCCATTCAGAGAATTGAAGTTGACCTCACTCTCCACCCTAAGCTGCTCCTCATCATAGTACAACTGGCACATGACCTACACAGTGTAATAAGGGAACAAGTGACTCTGTGAGTGGGAAGGAAGAGGGACAGCTGAGTAGGTCCTTGCTCTAGCCTGCTACGTGAGGAGCATAACTTGGGTGAGCACTTCAGTGTTGTAAAAATAAGTAGGACTCACTGTGTCCTTATGCATAGGTTACTTGGGTGAAGAGGAATATTGTCCTTGCTGCTCCTTCTTGCTGCAATTTCATTCATCTGAAAGTTATGATCAGCTCACTGACCCTTACAGTGGCTCCTACTCCTTAGGGCATCCACCGGTGACCACTTGACTTTTTTTATCCTACTAGATATTTTCTCCTCAAAATAGAACTTACCAAAGCTACTGTTTGAGGGTGTGATAGAGATGCATGGGCATTTCTAGAGATGTTTTTCTTTTTGTAGCCACTGAACCCGGCAGTCAGCACCCCGACTTTCCACGTGCGTTCGCATACATCTGATTAGAACTTGCACATGCTCTCTCTGACTGCTATTCATTCTCCTTCAGTGTCTCTAAAAGTGATGATCTAGAAGACCCAGACAGAAAGTTCCACACTACAAGTGACTTGGGGAAAGCAAAAAACAGGTTGCCTGAGTTTAGACTGTCCCCATGCTAAGCTGTACTGTCTGGTCCAGGCCTTACCCGAGGAAAGCTGCCAGCTGCTGGTATGTCTGAATATCAAAGGCACATTTGTTTCAGGGTACTCACTCTGGTGACTCTTAGCAGATTTTGATCCCAGCTTTTTAACACATCGGAAATCAAATTGGAGCCTCATTCCTCTCTTCCTCTCTCTCTCTCTCTCTCTCTCTCTCTCTCTCTCTCTCTCTCTCTCTCTCTCTCCTCCTCCTCCTCCTCCTCCTCCTCCTCCTTCTCCTGCTCCTCTTCCTCCTCCTCCCCTTCCTCCTTCCTCTTTCCCTCCCCCTTCTCCTCCCCCTCCCCCTCTCTCCAAACAGCTTCTGCATTATGTCTCATTATTCCTATGAAACGACAAGAAGACCCAAATGATAAAGTAAAATGCAATGAGGCTAAACTCAGTTCAAGTGGAAGATGAAAAGGGTACAGCAATGCTGTGATTTTTTTTTTTCCAAACGGGGAGCTACAGTCTGTCACAAAGGTGCACGTGGCATGTTAGTTTTGGAACTCTTGAGTTCTAACTTGCACATACCCATTGTCATTGCTACCTCCCTGCCTCTCCCCTACAGAGCCCAATGTCTCCTCCTAACCTCACTTTAAGAGGCCTGTCTCAGCCCTGAGCCCTCAGGGAAGAGGAGACTAGTCTGTCTCAGCTAGGCCTCTGAAAGCCACACAACTACCTCCTGTCTCTCGGTTTAACGAGGAAAGCCCCAAGTCAGGAAGGCTGGTGCCAAGGTTTTATGGAGGCCTTGAGCCAAGGGGCCTTACCAGGAATTCAACTAGCCCTGCCTCTCTCCCCTGAGATCTGCAAAAGGCAAACAGCTCTGGTAAAACTAGAGAACAATTTCCCAAGCAGGAGACTGGGAACTTTTAACGAGCCAAGTGAGCCTGCCTGGTCCTCTGCTGGTCCTGCAGCCTGGCTAATTAGATCACCGGTGTAAAGAGATTTGATGGGCAGAAGACGGGAAGCAAAGTACCAAGTCCCGTGGCTTGGGGGACCAGCCCTGCCAGATTGAACAGGTAGTGAAAAGACTGATCCCTGCTAGGGTTGGAGACATTCTGGAAAGGTCTTCTTCCATTTCACCCTCTTCCCCTTCTTTACACAGAGTCATGTCTCTGATTATATTCAGGACACAGCATTTAATTATTCAAAGACAAGCCGGGCCTACAAAGCCTACAAGTGTTATTGAGGGAGGATAGAAAATATTCTCCATGATGTCACCCATCATTTATTCTTGCCTCTTTTTTATTGTGTTTTCCTCGACCATGTCAGACTCTAGGCTAGATTTCAAAATACAAAATGACCTTGTTGGGTACTTATGAGAGATAATCCAGGAGTTATCAAATAGTTCTGGAAGTAATGAGTGCAACTTTGAAGAACCAGTATTATTATGGTTAAAGAGGAACAGGGTAGGGGTGGGAGGAAAAAGAGGAGAAGAGAATTGTGCTAGCCTGGCTTTTAGAAAAACAAGTTGCATTTTGTTACGAAACAAAAAGTAGCAAGGTAAGGATTGCTAAATGATGGTGGGTTATTTCACTGTATTTGAAGGCTATGAGCCAATGTCAGTGCTTGAAGGTTCTGCCAAGGTCTACCCATGATTCAGAGCTGTGGATATGGGAGCTCTGACCTAAAGGCCTTCTTCAAACCAGCGAGAGAAACTATTAGAAGCCAACCGTGATCTTAGAGCACACCTGTCCAGAATCCTAAGAGGTGGGTTTCTGTTGCTTAAGCCCGTTAGTCTATATCTATTTATTTTGTTTTGTTTTATTATTTTTTTATAGCAGTCCGCACTGTCGAAGAATACAGGGTCCCGGAGAATGCTGACCTGATTGTATTGAGACCTTTGTTCACAGGGAAACCTTTCACCTGCCCATGGTCTTTAGGTTCTAAAGCTCACATTGTCGATGCTTAGCTTCTCAAGCCTTTCCTTCATGCCAACTCCACCTCCCTCCACTCTAGTCCTGGATTCCTGCTGGCAGCAAATTCTCTCCTCTTAATATTAGGCATGGTTGGGTGACATGAGATGACTAATCAATTAGGAGAAGGTTAAATATGATTGGCTTGTATGGGATCGAAGGCTTTAAGAGTCCTGGGACTCTCCTAACTTGCCTCTTCTGCTTCGACTGTGACTGTAATGTGTTCCAGATGTGGGTCCTGCTTTGGTCCTAATCCCAGAATGAGGAAGACACATGGAACCAAGTGAGACTGGTGTGGCCAGCACAGACTGAAAACAGTTTCTCTCAACTGTGACGGAAGCATGAACGTTTGCTGTTGATGAGGTGTTGCTTATGACTGTGAGAGCAAACTGGAGCTCCACTGACACACCATCCAGCTGCCTTTCCTACGCTCTGTCCCCACTATCAATTCTTTCAGCCTTCCCCATCTCACCTCCATTTTACTTATTCATCAGGATGTATTATTTTTCTTTTCTTCTCTCAACTTTTGATGCTTAACTCAGATAGGGATTTTATGGGGTGTCTTCCACCAGGCCCTTTAGTCTGGCCCATGGCTGACATGCCTGATCTCTGGTGCTTGCCTTCACCACTGTATTCACCAACAGAAACAGAAGACTCTGCCTCTGCATGTGTCTCCTCAGACAGACTTTAGAGACCAAAACATCATATATCACTCACTATTCTCCATAACATCTATCTTCTATCTATAGGCTAGCAGGGGAGAGTGTTTACAGTGAGCCATCACCTATCACAGAAATAAGGAAGGACCTTTGTAATCTCTTTGTAACTCTAGGAGAGAGTCTCCACTTTGTTCTCAAAGATTCTGTTCTAAATGGGCAGAGCAAAGCACCTGGATCTGATTTTATCACAAGAGGCCCTATAGCAGACATATAAATGTGAAGGAGGAGATTCCATGGGAGGGTCCCTATCAGTCACAAAGGATGCTGACCAGCAACTGCCGGGTGTGTCTCTGTCTTCAGTGCTCCCCCATCATCTCCAGTGCAGAAACACTGCTCTGACAGCAAGTCAGGCACTCACTCCCTGGCAAAGAAGAGTCAGGGATGGACTGACCGGAAGGCATCTTGAACCTGGAACCCACAGGCCACCTCTGTCTCAGGTCGCACCCACCCACAAACATTCATTACGATAAAAAGGCTGAGTGGAGGGAAATGGCACACTCTTAACTGCCATCCCAACATCAGAGAGGATTAAGAAACTTTTCTGTACAGAACAAAGCACACACCAGGCAGGTACTCTCCTGTCCTGTGATTTGAATTGGATTTATATTGGGTAATAATGTGGCTAGTTAGATGGTGACATTTAGAAATGAGTGATAAACTGGATTGGAATTTACATGAAAATTATTCATATACTTTCACTTTGCTTGTCTCCCCAGGCAAGACAGTGAGAAAACAGACACAAGGGTTTCTTCCAGCTTTGAATACCTCTGACTGAGTCAAACATGTGTTATTGTGGAAGTACAGAGAGGGAATAATCAATTCTAACTTCTCCATCCAGAAAAGACTGGGTAGAACCAATAAGTGGTGCAATTGTGGAGAGGTGAATGAGGGTTTAGTCGAGAACATCTCTTACCCAAATAAACATACACATATAAACACACTTCTACATATAACACACACACACATACACACAAATGCACACACATAATATACACATGTACACTCATGTATGTGCATAGACAGATATACACTTTATATACACATACATGTATACACATCACGTGTGTACATAAACATGCATACACACAAACACACATGTACTTATAAACACAATGAACACCTATCACATGTATGGACACACACAAACACACATGCACAGACACACACACACACACAAATTCAGTTAAGTTGTGAGAATGCACAGACTATTTCCAAGAGCATCTATAAACAAATGAATTTCTCTGGGATTGTGGACCAATTATCCCAGAGAAAATATCTGATAGGGAACATCTGATTTGATGTAGCTGGTTCATTAGAGAGTGTTCAATGACCTCATAGTCTTTGTTCATTTAAAATTTCTCTAGGACTTAATGATCAGTGGACAAAGATGGCTTCTCTGTAACAACATGTAGCAACATCTCCATCTTATTTCCTGGTCAGTGACTGGACTGGGGAGATCAGGGAGACCTTTTGCCTGGTGGAAAGGGAAGTGGTGTCTTTGTCTATTCTTTGATGCTCCTGTATTTTTGAACAAATATCTGAGGTCCTGTTTCCCTGCTGTGAGGAAGAAGAAAAGAATGCAATGCCAGTGAAACAGTGAAAGGGAAAGACAACAGCTCTCAGCCATGGACTGGACAGGAGGCTGAGGGCACCCTTATCCCCTGGTTGGTAAGCCTGGGAGAAGTCAAATCTAAAAAGTTCATGAAAATTGGCTGTTGGTAGGTTTACATTAGCTTAAGGTCTGTAAGTGAATTTTTAACTAAATGGTTTTTATGTCAAAATGGATCCTTCCAGAATGTCTCCTTGTTTTTATCTTTGTGATAACCCTACTGCTGGTAGAAAGGGAACAAACTCGAGAGGCTCAAAAGTGAAAACTCTGTTTTCTGCTCTGTGGTCTCAAGTAATGTGTTTAATAGAAAAAGAAGATCTAAAGAACCGTATGAAATATATTCTATCTTAGTATGAACCTGAAGTTTCAGAATCCAAATCTGATATTGTTGCTCTCTGGGTTTTCCAGGTCAAAAAATTGAAAGGCAAGGTCAAAGCGTTCAGTCCCACGGCTTCCGCAGCTGCTGCCAGTTTTGTTCTTGTTTGCACTGTGAGCGTGCGTCACACTGTGCTCTCGTTCTTTCAAGTCTGCCACGCACCTGCAGGCTTCTCTCTATTTGTACATCATGGTTGGTTCTTCCTGCATGACAGTTCCTGATCAGGGTCTACAGATTCTCAATGGAGTGACAGACGGAACCTGTGAATATTGGTGGGAAGTATTTCTTTTTCCGCCTGTGTCACCTGCACCAACTGACATCTGTCATTTCCTGCTGTTTCAGGTTCTGTGAACCTTCCAGATCAGCAGTGTTAGCAGTCACTCAGAGCATGTCAGAAAGGAGATCATAGATTATTTTTGGTATTACATTGTGATTATTCATGTCTTGAAATACTATCCCTGCCAAGCAGTGTTCGCAAGGGATGGACTGTTAGAAAGCTACCGGGAGAACACTTGTAAAAATGTATATGGGGCTGGGAGTGTGGATCAGTGGTAAAATACTTACATGGCATGTGTGAAGCCTTGGATTCTAGTCCCCATCAAACACACACATACACACACACACACACGGGGTGGGGGGGTGAGAAAGACACACACACACACAGAGAAACAGAGACAGAAGAGACAAAGACAGAGAGAGATAGAGACAGAAGAGACAGACAGAGATAGACTGACAAACAAACAAAGACAAAGAGAGAGACAGGGACAGAAGAGACAGACAGACTAACATAGACAGAGAGGGACAGAGAGGAGGCAGAAGCAGAGACAGAGGTAGAAAAAGATATATAGACAGAGAAACACAACAGACGGATAGACAGAGATACCCACATACTCAGAGAAAGAGACAGAGAGACTTTCTTAGAAAGAAAGAAGGAAGATAAACTGTAGGGAAGGAAGATTCTTTGAAGAAGGAAGGATGATAGGTTGATGGATACAGTAAAAAGCAAAACAGCCAGGGGGCTGGGGAAATGGCTCAGAAGTTAAGAACACCTGCTGCTCTTGCAGAGGCCCAGAGCCAGTTCCCAGCATCTACATTTAGTGACTCACATTTGCTTTTAACTCCAGCTCCAAGGAGTCTCATACCTTCTTCCAGCTTCCTCTGACACCTGCACTGATGTGCACACAGCCCCTCACACAGACACCCATGCACATAACAAAAATAAAATATATCTTTTTCAAAATGAGTTAGCTTTTTAAAAATTTAGCCTATTATACTAATGTGTATTATAATGTATATATAATTTGTATATAGTATGTATATTATACATATATTAAAGTAGTATATGATGTCAATATAACATTTCAAAACCATATATGTTTCCTTGGTGTGTTTGGTCTTACACATTTAAATGCTGCATCATGTTTTTATGCCTACAAAATCACTCTACTGAGAAGGAGTGTAGAAAGTTTGTTGGGCTGATTGAGAGCCTTAGGATTAGACTATCACCTGGCACATGGAATTAATAAATATTTATAGAACCATTTAGAAGGAGAGAACTTCTGTTCAGTATTTAGGATGTCATTCTGAGAAGCATCTCTTGTTGTGAATTTCTAGGAAAATGGCTGTCATCTTTCATGCTCTGAGTATACCCTTTTGTGCCCGGTTTCTCCTGCCTCCAATGCCTGGCACATAGTAAGAACTAGTCCTTGCTTTTCGAGGTTGCTCTGATTGTGATGGGCTTCCTGTCTCTCTGGTTGTGAGTGAAGAGTCTCTACATTAGCTGAATAATGCATGCATTCTCTGAGACTCAACCTCTATTGTCCCCTCCTGTGCTTGTATGACAGTCAGGCTGCACTTGGGAAATGTTCCAATTGCCTTCTCCTGTGAGTTGGAATCACTGCTCTTGAGCCTGTCTGTTTGATTCGGTGTGATTTATCGATAGGTTGTAAATGCTCCTCCTCACTCCAAATACACCATTCATTTGTAGATGAAAAGCTGCATGTTTTACATCTACCAGGCTCAGATTAGAAATACTGAATGGTTTGATTTTGGATAAAGAGGACTGAGCTGACTTAATCATTCACCTCACCCACCAAGGAATGTAAGTAGAGATCAAAGATAACCTTGCATATCAACTAAATAGGTAAATAAGGGGGCCTGCATAGAAGTAGTGGAGATGGGGACAATGGGTGGATGTTGGCAATGTGGTCCTTGGGAAAGAAAGCTAGTTATATGGTAGAATGTGGAAGGCAACGCTGCTTGTCAAAACTAAGAGAAATGTCTACAGAGCAACAAATACATTCTGTGTTTGACACAGTATGGCCATCATTACCAGAATAGGATTGCTGGGCATGGTGGAAGTAGAGAAGAAGGGCCCAAGAAGAGACCCCACTGAATAAGGAGTCAGCTATATGGAAAAACAAATAGGACATGAATTCACACACACACACACACACACACACACACACACACACACACACGGGCTGAGGAGCCAGGAATAAGCAATGTGCTGAGCTTGCATTTCTGCATTTGTTTTATTGCATAAAAAGAGACAGCCCAGATCCAAAGAACCAAACAGAAACCAGCCTGGGAAGTATGAAGTGTTTTGTCCCCCCCCCCGCCCCCCAGCCTCTGAGTGTAGAGTGGCTTCCCATTTCCTCATTATGAGTGTCTGTCTTGTGAGCTTACAACCTTCTTTGTACCTCTTTGTGCATATTACTAGCTTTCTTCCCCATGGACAACATTTGGGGTACAATGCGCATCTTAATTTACTCTCTGTTTTCTGCAACTTGCATGGCCATGGGTAAGCAGAAAATAGAGTGTAAATATGGGCTAAAAGTTATGACGTTTCTGTAGAACTAAGTTAATAGAAGTCATCTGTCTTCATCAAGTTGATCCTGATGAAGTCTCTCCTCTTCTCTCTTCTTGTTTCTCTGTCTCTGTCTGTCTCTTTGTCTCTATCTGTCTCTCTGTCTGTCTCTGTCTGTCTGTCTCTGTCTGTCTGTCTGTCTCTGTCTGTCTCTCTGTCTCTGTCTCTGTCTCTCTCTCTCTCTCTCTCTCTCTCTCTCTCTCTCTCTCTCTCTCTTTCCCACCACCACCACCACCACCAACATCACAAGAATCAGACTGGGATGTCAGTGGGCATTTCACACAACAATGTATATTCCAGGAACACCCAGACACTCCTAGTCTCTATTTTCTTCTCTCACTTGATAACATCCAAAGCAGGACTCCTTGAAGATATCGCTGTCTGAAGGCCATCTCTTTAGATGTCAAGGTGGCCTGGCAGCTTCAGTTCTGCTCTGCTTGTGGAAGATAAGTTATCAAGAAATTCAAAGGCAGTTAGGTTGCCCTGTGCAAAGCTTTGTCTGTGGTAAGTGTATTTGCCTTCATTCTTTAATCTGAATATACTTATCAGGCTAACAGAAACAGCAGTCTTAGGGCTGGAGCCTTGGCTGATCAACAATGGTTTTACAAAAGGGTGTGTGAAGTTTATGTCTTTTTGTAACCAAAATCCCTTCAACTGCTACAAACCCTTTCCTAACCTTGAGACCGTTTAATCCTACCTCCTTAAAGCTACAGAACTTCAGATCAGTTAAAAAGCTCATCAGTATTTAGTGCATTCGTTAAGCCTGGGGATATTATATTTTTTAAAAAAGGAACCATGCTCCATCTTCATACGGCATTTATTTCAAATGTGCTGTTATGCTTCCCCTTCTATTTAAAGAAAGATGTCTAGCAATTATAATATCTTGACTCAAGAATCAAATATTTAGGGCAACAAACCATGTCTATTTTAGGCATTGCAGCTGACGTACATTTTTGGGACCTACAGGATAAACACAGTATTTCATTTCATGTTCCTAAAAAGGGAAATAGCCATGAGCAAAATGAAAAGGCTTTGTTTCCACACATGTGTACAGCTAGCGGGAGTCTGGGCAGTGGAGCCAGGCTGTTAATACAGGTCTGACACAGCCTATGATTGAAGACATTTAAGAGGTTAACGTATTTCAGTCTCACACAGTGACTGAAAGAAGTGTATGTCTATAGAGTCATCGTACATTAGCAGAGCCTGTAATTATTTTACTAATGGATCTTATCAAAACCAGCAAGAGCTAGGCAAGAAATGGATAATTACAGGGTGATCACAGCGAGATGTGTTTTCTCTCCCCAAAAGCTTTCCATCAGCATAATGACCAAAGTATCTGCGACCCATTTGGAGGTGCATTAACCAGATGATGTGAGTGCTAAGTCACTTATTTAATTAGCTCTGTCCACCAAAGACTAGTTCAATTGAGATTCCCCTCACCCCACTTTTTTTCCTTATAAGAACTGCTCTATCTTATAGCTGACAGCCACTCCTCCTCTTAGAATAACCTTGTAAAGGTCATCATTTCAAAGATAATTTGCATAACTTTGTCAAATGAGTATCTAATATTCCATCCATCCATCCATCCATCCATCCATCCATCCAACAACTCACTCATACGTCTAATCTTTATCTACCTTTCCAACTATATCCATCCATGCAACTGTATTTATCTATCATTCTTCAATCTACTCATTCATCCAATCTCAATCCATCCAGACAACTAAACCTATCCATCTATCCAAAAATCAACCCATCCCTAGACATAACCTCTTATGTATTTTCCAAATGTATCTAAGATATCTGTGAAACAGATCATTAAGTACAATCAAATATCTTTAAAAAAATCAAATGAAAAACATAAAACAAGAAAGAGGAGGAACATGTTTGTGAGAGAAAGACAGACACAATAAAGTATAGTAAGTACACATGAAAGTACCCAGTCCTTATCTTGTTTTCTTCCTATATATCAAAAGAAAGAAAAAAATACACATTTAATATATGTTATGTATATCATATATATATATGTATATATATATATATATTTCAAAATTAACTGTATCATTAAGGCAAAAAGGGAACCATTGACTGAGCAAAAATATAACTATTTTATTTTCTGAATCAATACCATTCAGTCAAGGTCTTCATAAGGGCAGTAATGACATGATTAAATGCCAGTGTCAATTGGCATCCCAACTGATCCAAGGCATCTATTGACACCAGGGCACATTTCTTGTGGCTGCTTCCTATAATCCTTCCCAGTGGAGCCAGCAGCCTAACACCCTGGTGAAAAGGAACAAAGTCAATTCGATTGAACCCCTGAATGAACATCTCTTAACACCTTTTGCTATTATAACAGCTTAAAGCAGCAACATTATAAGCTATCTAGAACTAGTTTGTTTTCTACCGTGATACTAAAGTCAGTTATCTGAGACAGTAAAAAGAAGTTTAGTCACCTTGTGAATCCGTGGAGATGAATGCCTGGCAGTTAATGTTTCTCAAACAAATTAATCATTGTGTTGCAAAAGTAGTCATTCTTTTTCTCTTTTTTTCTTTCCCTTGGTCGTTTAGACATTGGACTGTCTCAGAGTAACTGGAGGTTTAGAAACTGGGTGAAAATACTTCATGGAGAAGCAGTGGAGAAATAGCCAGGCTCTGTCACTTGTTTCCAGTGCCTGCTTGAGCAAGAATGTCATAATGGTTGATTTTGTGTCAGTCTGTCTGGGTCATGGCATTCAGATATGCTGCTGATAATTATTCAGAATGGTTGTGTCACATGGTTTAGGGTAGGATTTGTATTAAATCACTGAGCTTTGACTAGAGCTGGTGGCCTTCTGTATGTGAGTAGATTTCAGATAGTTAGAGTAGGAAAAAAGTCTTGACCTCCCTTTTCCCAGCAAAAGGATTTATCAACAGATTGCTTCAGACTTCAGCTGTAGATGCCCTTGGCTTTTTGCATGCTGGCCTCCTCACCTGCCTGGGCCTCACTAAGCCTCTACAATCACTGTGACCGATTCCTTGAAGTAAACTCACATTATAGACACACATGCTGGCTCCGTTCTGAAGGACCACAATGGGCACACATGCATCCACTCACTGGTCACTGGGATCATGAGGCCCTCGTATAATCATGCTAGCCGCCACTCATTCAGAATCACACCACAGTAACTGCCACCACCTCCACGGCCTCTGGTCCACTGAAAACCTTACTTGGGAATGCAGCAGCTGTGCCCATCTGACAGGAAATCTTGGTCCTGAGAAGCCCAGCTGCAATGACCCTGATAACCAAATCATCTGATTGTGCTCCCATTTTCTTGTTCTGAGAACTATGGCTGCAGAATCAAGCCAGACCTGTGGAGGCTTTTCACAAAAGTCAGAGTAACCTCTCAGAAGAGATAAGTAGGACCTGGGAGGGTAGTAGGGCATACCAGGGGATGTTTAAGAGGGTGGAGAATTAAACATTGGAGGCCTGCACGGGTTCCCTCCAACCCCCTAAGATAATGGGTGCTAGTTAAGAATATGAAACACAAACAATCTTCTGGAATTTTCCAGGGCACAGAGATATCAAGTCCTCCCTGATCAGAATTAGATTTCATATCTAGCAAAATGTAGAATGATTAAGGAAAACAGCCACAGCCTTGAATTTTTTTTTTGTAAGCTGAAATTTACATGTGCTGCCAATTTTAGTGTTTCAGAGCACATGGCAACGTGTCTACTGATGGTTAAACTACTTATATAAAATATTAATTTAAATGAGCACAATGAAGCAGGATGCTTCAATGTGGTGGCAAATGCAGACCATAGTGGATTGACAATAACAGAAAAACCTAGTGGATTGACAATAACAGAAAAACCTAGTGGATTCCATGACATAAAGACTGGAGTTCAGTCCCAAGTGTGGGACCTGTGCAGGAGAGTTTAGACAGGTCCACAAACTGTCGTAGGTTACACACTTCATTGTAAAGTAGGAGGGAGTCTGTTGATTGATCTAGGAAGATTTTTATACAAATAACTTTTAAAATTTTGCTTCTATTTTACTTGTGTGCATAAGTGTACCCAGGTGCTGTGAGGGTCCAGAAATGGCGTCAGATTCTCTGGAACTGGAATCCAGGAGGTTGTGAGCAGCCCTATAGGGGACTGGGAACCGAACTTGGGTCAGATGGAAGAGTAACACAAGCTCTGGACTGCTGAGCCCTCTCCCCAACCCCTTAGACATCAACTCAGCAAGTAACTCAGAGATCTAGTTTCTAATCAAAGAGGATACCTCCCTCAGCCTATGGTGCCTTCTTCGTTTTGTCCCACAGGTTAAACCACTTATCACTGAAAACAAAGACTGGAAGGAAACAGCCAAGAACAAAACCAGCCTGTTGGAGAGAAGATACAGGGTGACAGAAATTCTTAATTTTTTCCCAACTGCCTGTAATGTTGTGTTATTTTATTCAGCAGAAACATCCTCATAGTAAAGCAATCCACACCCTTTTAGCAGGATCAGCTGTTTGAAGAATAGTAGAGGGATGTGCCAGAGGTATTTATTTGGCTCTTGTCTCAGCAGCAAATAGCTGCTGCTACCTCCAGAGAGAACAGAAGATGCAGTGGAAGTTCTAGCAGTCTATTGTCTGTTCATCTCAGCCTGCCCAAGCCATTGCAACATCACAAAGCCTCATGCATTCCTACTCTTTGAAGATCTTTCTGAGCTACTATCAAGAGCCTTTCTTTCCTCTAACAGATCTGCAAGGTTGCTAGGCACATACAAGGATAAAGAGAGATTCTAGTTACTCAATACTTGTTTTGCTTAGTCTGTTTTATAAAAAATTGCACCATATCCCATTTGATAATTGTGCAATGCAGGGTGGATACCTAAACTGGAAGTTAAGTAACTCCGAGCTCTAGGCACCTTTACAATTGAGACATCTATTTATACTCAAGTGGAAAATATTCCGTTGTTCTTGATTTAAAAAAAAAAATGGGTAGAAGGCCAATGAAAATAGACACGACTATTCTCTGCCTATAGAAGGCTCACTGGAAAATTTTCATTCTGCTCTTCTCAGGTGAGGACAATGGAGTGTGGATTGTTAAGAATCTAGAGCCCCAAAAGAATTATTAATCTGCCCGGGATCCTCTATTGGTAGCACCAATAATGAAATGCTTAATGTGGGTTCAAATCTCAGTTCTGACATTCGCTGGTTCAATGAATTGGAGGAAATGACTTAACTCTCTTTAGTTCCTTCCTAGGAACTAAAGTAGAGATTTCAGGAACTACCATAGAATAACTGTAAAGGGCTGAGGCCAGGCTGGGCACATGGTAGGTGATCTGTACACATCTCTATTCATTGTTTCCCATCTATTTCCCACCCTGCTCCCTCTGAAAGGTGCTTTCTTACTTCATGCCTGTGTATCAAACCTTGTTCTACCCCAGCACCCTTAGAAGAGCTGAAACAGAAGCTGCATGCACCATGTAGAGCGCTCGAAGCACACAGGCAGCACTACAATGAAGAAGAAACAGATTCCCGGTGAATGGAGGGCATGGAGTGTGTTCATGGTGTCTTCAGAGAGTAGGGAGCATTGAGAAAGATGGAAGAAGGAGCTCTTCAAAGCCTGAAGATCCTATCAGTCATGCTTGAACCGGGCTTCCATGTAATGACACGTGGTGAGTAAGGTCCCATGCTTAGTAACAGGAGCCCTGTCCCTGACAATAAAGCCATCAGTGGAGTCGTATAGATGTTTATCTACTTAGTACTTATCCAACTCTGGGCTGGCATTGACCTCTTATAAGTCTTCACTTTCTCAACGTACAAATATGACTGACATCCCATAATCCTTGATCCTGTGTCCCAAGGGACAGATGGGCAGGGTAGGGAACAGGATAAGGTCACAGAAGCTGATTAAAGTGCAGTTTGTCATGCATGAAATCCTCTGTAAATGTGAGGCTGTTCAGCCACATCATCACATGCTCAGTGTAAAGGAAGTAGGTTTGAACCATGTGTTGTGCAGACTCCATGTGGGCTCTCTGAATAAAACAGAAGCTGCTTTTCTTTTACATGAAAGAAAGAAAAACAAAACAACAACAACAACAAAAACCTGATGTACACCCTGGGAGTCCCTGTGGATATCCAGAGCACATGGCCCAGCTGCAAATTCCACCCTCATCTAGTCCTGTGCCTGCCATCCAACGGTCCTTGGCACAAGAAGTACACACACACATATCTCAAAGGGCCATGTACACACAACACACATTCCACAAAAAATGAGATAGAAATGAAGCTGAATTGACCATATACATCCTATCAGCAGCAGCATTGCTGCTGGATGGTCTCTTCTTTTCTAAAGCTAGCTCAGAGACAAGGGCAACTTTCACAGCTACTGTTACAGACAGACAAAAGAGATCTGGGAGGAAGCTTTCATCAGGATAATCCTGGCCTCTTGAGATGGGACTCTCTGGTATCCCTCAGTACTGGGTGGCATTGAAACTAAGCATTCATTCAGTAACTGTGTTTGTGCTTCTAGGAACAAGTGTGGGCTAGTGGGCTCACCAGGATTCATTGGGTAGGTCCATAGCTATGACCATGTAGCCATCCCTGGTGGAACTCAACAGGGCATAAAACAAAATAAAAAGACATGAACCCAAGGGAAGAAGATGCTGACAGGGCAGGGATGAAGAAAAAGAAGGCTTATACATGTGTATGAAATTGTCAAAGAACAAATATGATGAAATTATAATATATACATATGTATACACACATTGTATATGTATATATACAATACAATTATTATGGAGTACACAATACAATACAATGTATTATGGAGTAGGACAGAACAAGGACCTGGCTTTGAAAATGTAAAAATATAACCTGCTTACTATGGCATTATTTTTATATGGAGGCAGGTTATAATCATAGTAATGATCACCTTTAATTTTCCAGTGAAGAATATTAAGTTCCACTATTCATGATTCTGCCATTCATAAATACTAAGAAGATATTTGCCCTTTTCTCAGTACCATTAATTTCTTTAGTGAATCCTTAAAGTCCATCACTGAGTTTCCTTTATATTTATTATTACTTTGGTCCTCATCACTCTGCTTTGCCCATTAGGTTACCGTCGCTCGGATTTTTGTGTTCTTTTGATACTCGATCATGTGTGTCTTTGTGTGTTGCATGTGTGCACACATGTGTGTACATATTTATGCACATATGTGTATGTGTGTTAAGCATTTATTTATCTTTTATTACCACAGACTGCACTCAGCCCATTTTTCATTTTCCTTCCTCCATCTCCAACGCTCACTTATTCCTCTAAGTAGGTCTGATGTATTGAAAAATCCTATTAGGGACTAAATTTGTATTCATTCAACTAGGATGCCATTATTTCATGCCTTCTCTGCTGACAGAGAAAAGAAGTAAATATAAACATGTAAGCATGTGCTTACATAAACATATCTCTAACTATTTCGACATCAAACAACTGTGTGGATCTTAGATTAAGAATGAATTTGTCCTAGTGCTTACCAGCTGAATCTATTGCTGTATGTTTTATTCTAGTCCTTCACTCAGCTTGTGTATACATGCCCACTGCAACAGATGCGACCTGGCTCCTAACACCTACACTTCATCCACTCACTGTTCAGTTTGTTTATATTATGTGCATTTTTACATACATGCAACAACTGAACTAGTAACGAGTAACTTTATTGATACAATCTATCAATGAGAGCACAGTCCTTCTGCATCTTGCTCTGATCTATAGGCTATAGTTTCCACTCATCTCCCAGCCTATTAGGGTAGATTCTCATAGCCACCATATCCTCTGTGACTGTATTTTAAACACTTGAACTATTACTGGATTACTTTGTTACTGCCTGTATCTCATGGTAGAATTCACAATGCTGAATGAGCCTCCTACATAACTTAACAATTGCCTACATCATTTCATCCTTTTTGCTATAAATGTTGATGGGTTTTGACAAGGTCAGCATAATATGCCTACCAGTATCTTGTCATATAGAATAATTTCAACAACCTAGAATATACATGTACTTAATTTCTTCAAGTTACCTCCCTGTCCTGAGCCCTAAACACTGAACCCCAACAATTTTGAATATTCACCTACTCGTTCTCTAAGTCACTATTCTTCCAGCAACATTTTATAGGTTTTTTTTTTTCATTCAATGGAGCGGAAGTTTTAAATGGTTCTACTAAGACAAACAAAGATAGTATTCCCAGTGTTAAAATGTATGACATACTAAGGAAAATAAACTATGTTGAACATACTAATGCTACTTACTTACTCATTAGCATGGATCATAGGATGAACATTTAATTAAAATTAAAATTCTTATGGATGTCAGGTTATGCATCTTGATACAACTGAGATGCTTTCTTAAACACTTGCAGGTAAAAAATATTTGTAGCAGATAACATGTGCAAAGAATTGTCACTATTTCTGTACAGTTTATTTAACTCCTTAAGAAAACCGATAAAGTCTCCTATAGGTTTGGTCTTGAATTTTGAGCCTTTAAGACAGGTAATTTAAAAAAATAATCACAACCCTGTCCATCTATCAGACTTCTATACAATTGTTTACTATGAAAGGTACACATCACCTGAAGAAAAATATTAACTGGTAAAAGACAAAATCCTTTTGAATTTTTCATGTACCTGTTTATTTATTTGCTATTTATTTACTGTTCATCTGTTGATTGGTTGTGTGTGCTCATGGATATATGCCATGACATGCAAACAGAATCAGAGGACATTGTGGAGGAGGAGTCAGTTCTCTCCTTCCATCATGTGGTCCTGAGGATGAACTCAGGCTGTTAGTCTTGGTGGCAAATGCCTTCACTCACTAAACTGTCATCTTTCAAATCCTAGCAAAATAATTTTGGCTTAACATTTTTATTCTGTTGTTCTGAAAGTTTTTAGAGCTGTACAAGTTCATAAAAAGAGTAGCTCTTGTGACAATAATATTGCAGTCCTTTCCCATGAAGCAACTGTAAAAATTGGGGCAAATATTATCCATTATAAATATACTGTTAAGGCACTTAATTTTGAGCTAACCTTACATTTACAATATATGAAGAGAGGAAGTTCTGACACCCGTACCAACTAATGTTTTCCAGTGTGAGCATCTTACAGGAGCAGTCCATGGGTCAGACTAGAGAATGCACACTTCTGCAACATGTGTTTGCAGAGCTTCGCGTGTCATGGTGCAACTGATCCACTTGTGCTCCCATGATCTCACATGTCCACAGAGATTTCTCTATGGTCTCACCTGCAAACTAAAGTTCTGTAGTCTTTTCTTGACTTTTCTGATGACAAGGAATAGCTATGGTTTATTCTGAAGGAAGGAGCAGACTCTGAACTGTACACAAGCAGGTTCATACACCCAATGCCATCAAGGACACACAGATCAAATCTAGAAAACAGCAGGGTAAACACTTCAGAGGTATGCAGCAACTCATCTGGCCTGAGGCTGAGGGCTGATAGCTGATGCTTTTCCCTCCAGCTCTACATCCTCTGTATTTGAAATGACTTTTCAAAATTAGTTATCCAATTCTCAAAACAAGTGGGAGAAAGAAATAAAATAATCAATTCTCTCTAAGCTAGAGGTTTATTGGGCCAGAGAGATTGCTCTTTTATTTAATCTGACTAAATGCTATTTCTCAGTGCTGTTGGTGTGTGAATGATTCCCTCTCATGCCTAGTCTGATATGGAGAGCATTCTTCTTGCTCTCCCTTCCTCTATCCCTCCCTCCCTTCCTTGTCCTTCCTTTCTTGCTTCTGTCTTCCATTCCCTCCCTCGTTCCTTCCTTTTTTATTATTTATTCTTTTTTTTTTTCGTTAACATCTAGCCCGGTAAAAATGGAAGACTTGTGCAAATCTGAGTGGTCAGAGGCACCAAGTGTCATCTAAAGGGTGTCACAAGCCTGAATGCTCACTGTATACAAGGAACAGTGCAGGATTCCACTGGAACTGCACTTCCTTGAAGGCCAGGCCAGATGAAGGTGTGATACTCACCTTTTTTGTATTAAATCCACCTAGGAAAATTTAATACATCTCTACATACTGAAAAAAAAAAAAAACATCTGTAGTCACCTTCTATCTGGGAGGATCTAGAAATGAGAGATCAACATTCCTGCCCACTGATGAGAGGGGATACTCCATGCTTGGCCAATTCACCATAGTAGCTGTTTCTGTCACCTCTGCCTGGCCATTAACATGGGTGACAGAAAAACTCTAAGACAGAGCAGTCAGTCCTTCATCTTTGTAGGTTAGATGGAGGTCACATTCTGACTTCAGTGAAAGGGGATCCCTAGGCAGATATGGTGGAGGGACCCTAGAACAGGAGGTATCAGGAGAATTTTCCTGGTGACATGGAAAGGCCCTGGCATACTGAGCTTGTGGAGCCTGGGTTAGAGTCTTGGTTTACTCATGCCAAGAGAATTTGTGATGTATTAAGTACCTACAATATTGTTGTTCTTGGTATAAAATCTGTTCCAGTCTGCCTGTCATACATTACTTTGCACATGAGAAATTTGCACTCTCACAGAATATGAGACTCCAAATTCTGTGCTCCTTCCTTAGCAATTCCTTCCTGTGAAAGTTGCTGGAGCCAAAATACCCACGCGGGAAGCACTGGACACAATTCCTAAGGGCCCAGGGTCCACTCTGAAGGTAGCCAGATTCTTCCCATTGTCACTTCTGAACTTCAACTTAGATGGAATCTGGTATAGATTTTATTTTTCCCAACTAAAGTCTAGAATCCCAAGTATCTGTCAGGATAGAAACTCTGGTTGGAATCTTCCTGAAATGCAAACAGTGTAAAGGTCACTGGCAGCATCATCCCAGTATATTTACACATGTCTCATAAACTCTGGCAGAGAATTTTCCAGGAGATGGTGCTGTCTCCAGGGTCATTTTCCTGAGGCTCCGGTAATCCATTTTCTGTTGGTTTTGGCATCTATCTGCTTCCTGAAAGAAAAATGGAGTTCAGTGAGAATGTTAAACAAGGCCAAAAATGAATGTATGTATGTATGTGTATATATTATATATAAATGTATATTTTATATGATATAAAATACTAAAGTACTAAATAAAATGTTAGAAACCATTGTTTTGAGCATCTTTTCAGTGGCTCAGTGTCAAGCAGCAGACCAGCCTCACTAATCCCTACCAGTGCTCTTTTTTGGGCTTTGGGAGGCTCTAGGCCTTCTAGAGGAAGATATTCTGTCCTTGAGGGTGTGGGAGATGAGGGTAAATAGCACAATATCTTTGCCAAGTGCCCCAGCAGAAAAGTATAGGGTGTTGATCCCCAGACTTCTTATGCTAACACCTTCCTCCTACAGTTGTATAAAAACTATACCACTGAGGGTTGGAAGAATGAAGGTTTTTATTTTAATGAAGTATTTTCTCATTATTTCTCTTTATATATCTGAAACAGAGCAAAGTCGACTTCGAGTGTTAATTTTATTTTGGAGTAGAGTTCTAAAAGATGTAACTTGGGTACCGATTCATGTATTCACTGAGCACACTGAGAAGCCAGAACACATCCATGCCCTTCCTCAGCTGCTTGATGTTACCTCATTATACCATTTTCCCCTCATCCTCGGCATCAACAGACCTGTTTTCCAGCAGGAGAATTTGCCTTTTTGAGAAAGCTGGGTACTCAGACACACAGAGTACATGACTTTAGACATTGGGTTCTTAAGCATTAAGCATAATGAGTTTGAAGTTCACCTACATCATGACCCTTTGTCTAAGTGTCCTCTATTATGGTGGTTGATAGTATCCTACAGCATGAGTGTATGTTGCAGAAAAGATATTGGCCCCAACAGTGTATTCATCATAGTCCTCAATGCCTATGATTGTGTCATCTTACAGAGCAATGGGACTTCATAGGATCCATGTGGGTCGGATACCACCTAAATCCTTATGAGAAGGAGGGTCAGGGTCAGAAAGGAGTTGCAACAACAGAAGAAGTGGCCAGAGTGGTGTGTTTTGAAAATAAAAACTAGGGACCAAGCAACACAAAAGGCTTTTGGAAAATGAAAATTTAGAGAAATGTGGTTTACTCTATACTTTCCAGGAAGAAGGCTGTCCTGAGAGCATTCTGGTTTCCAACTCCTGACCCCCATAGCTGTATACTGATAAGTCTGGAGGGCTCTAAGCAGCTAAGCTTGTGGTCACTGGTAGTAACTGGTCATGAACTGACCCAAGGACAGCAGTTTGTGTCCTCCAGAGAAAGACATTTGGATTCTTTAAACCTTTGACTAGTTCTGGATAGAACTGCAATCAAAGTTTGGTGTGTACCTTATGAGGGTAAATGCCTAGAGGTAAGGTTCCTGTATCTGTTGTTAAATTTAACTTTGTGGGCATTGCTAAAATGTTTCCTAGAAGGGCTGTCTGGTTGTACATACTCAAAAGTGACAAATGAGCATCCTAGATCCTCTTCTGATTCATCAGTATATGGTACTGTATGCGTGTGCTTACAGAATGAACAATGCCTCGTGCACAGTCCAGTGCTGTATGACTGAGCTGTGTGGTGAGACCTCTTTTTACTATATAAGACAAAGTCTAGCCAATTTGTTCAAGCTGGCCATGAGCTCACTGTGTAAGTGGCTTAGCTTTGAACTGATGACTCTCCTGCCTCAGCCTTTCCAGTATCTGTGATGAAAGGCCTATGCCACCAGGCTTGGCTGCCAAATAACTCAACAATTCTAATATGTGCACAAGTCATAACTAAATACAATTTGTCTTTACTTTCTTCCGATGACTGGCGCTATAGAACATGTCCTATCTCATGTATTTCTTTGCTTACTCATGCATCTTTGTAACATGTCTGTGCATGTCTTTCATCTAAGTTCGTAAATTTGGATGGTGTTTTTATTGTTGAGGTTTTGAGAATTATTCAAATGGTAATCATAAGCACACAATCCTTGTTGGATATCTGTAACCTTCAAATATTCTTAGTCTGTCTTTGTCTCTGTTCTTTCTACAGAGAAAATCTTCAAATTATGATGTGATCCAATTAATTATGTTTTTCTTTAATGGGCTGTATTTGGGGTTTTTTTGAGCCTACTTGGAACTTTCATTCTATTCTAAAGATTTTAATAACTCATGCATTAATTACAGTTGGAGCTATGATCGACTTTGAATCACTATCTTAGAATAAGACAGCCTATTTATGACACCCTTCATGGGTTTACGTGAAGATGTCCACGCCTGCTAATTCCTTTAAAAACACATTCACCTTCTCCATTGAATTAATTTGCATCTTTGTCAGATATAGCTTAGCTGTATTTGCAGTCTATTTCTGGCTTCTGTGGTCCACTCCATTGATCTGTGTCTCCCGTTGCCAATATTATTATAGCAGCGTGACTACTGTAGCATTAGAATTATGTGCTGAAAATAAGTGCTGTAATCACTCCAACTTTATTCTTCCTTCAAATTGATTGTTAGCACCTTTGTATTTCCTTATAAATTCAGGGAATTGGGCAGGGAATGTGTGTACACTAGAATAAGAGCAAAAAAGAAAAAAAAACACCTTCTGGGGTGTCAACATTCAGTGGTATTGCATTAAATCTACATATCAGTTGGGTGTGGTCATTTGAATGAGAATGCCCACCTTAGGTTCAGATATTTGAATACTTGGTTTTCAATTGGTGTTGTTGTGTGGGTCAGCTGTTGGGGGATGCTTGGGGTGGCAGGTGCTTAGATTGCTGAAAGAAGTACATCACTGGGGGTGGACTTTGTGAGTTTGGTCCACTGCCAGTTTACTATTGCTCTTTCCTTCTGTGGTTTGAAGATGTGTGCTTCTGTCTTCCTTCTCCCACCCCCACATCTGTCGTGTGCTTTCATGCTTACCAGCCATGATGAACTCTTATCCCTCTTAAATGAATATATGATTTCTTGGTTTCTTTTTCTGCTGCTTACAATCTTAGGTTACTATCCATCATGGTTGGGGAGGCACAGCAGCAGAGTTTGAGGACCTGGGTCACATAGCTTCTGTCATCACAGAAAGCAGTGATAGATGCATGAATGGTAGTGAACGGTGATAAGTTCATTTTCTCTGCTCTTATACAGGCTAGAAGCCCCTACCTGGGGAATGGTGCTACCCACAGTGGGAGGATCTTCCCACTTCAGGCAATGTAATCAAGCTAATCTCCTACAAACATCTTCAGGCACCCATTTTCTGTGGTACTTTTCTTCCTTTTTTAAAAGTTGATAATTAACACTACTGTCACCTGGGCTGTAATCAGTAACTTGCATTTATCACTTCTTTTGTTGTGACAAAATACACAACAAAAGCTAACTAAGAAAGTCTTATTTTGGCTTACTGTTTGTAGAGATCGTCCATCATGGCAGATAAGGCACAGTAGCTGAAGTGTGAAGCAGCTGGTTACACTGCATCCATAGTTAGGAAGCCGAGAAACAGGAATGCTGGTACTCAACTCTCTTTCTCATTATTTGGTCTGCGAACCCAGTCCAAGGATGGTGTTGCCCACACTCAGGATGTATGGTTTTTTTTTTGTTGTTTTGTTTTTTGTTTTTGTTTTTTTGTTTTCTCATTCAACATTCTGGAGACATTTTCGCATACAACCCTGGAGATATTTCTCTGGTGATTTTAAATCCCATCAACTTAACAGTGGACATTAACCATCAATGAGGGATTTATTGACATTTTCAGGCATTGAGAATTACTACCTATGTCTCTCTAACTTTGTACATTTTTAGCATATGGAACACAGAACCTGTATAAGATCTGCTGCATTTCTTTTCACAAAATGTGTGTGTGTGTGTGTGTGTGTGTGTGTGAGAGAGAGAGAGAGAGAGAGAGAGAGAGAGAGAGAGAGAGAGAGAGAGAGAGAGAGAGAGACTCTTGCTGGTGTCCAAAGAGGCCAGAAGAGAAGCAGATTCCCTGGTGCTGGAGTCACAGGCAGTTGGGAACACCTTGGCATTTGCGCTGAGAACTGAATTTGCATCCTCTGTAAGAGCAGTGAACTCCTATAACCACTGAGCTATCTCTCCAGGCCAGTGCCACATTTATTCCTAATTCGTTTGTTGAAGTACAAAATGACTTCAAATAGTAACCATTCTGTGATTCTAAGGATAAACATTTTTTTATTTGTGCAGCTCTTTTAAAAAGCATATTGCTAGATTTGTTTTTTAAAAATATCTTTTGAGCTTATAATATTGAGACTCATGGCTTTGTGATGGGTATCTTTTTATACTACTTCTGGCGCTGACATCAAGGTAATGTTGCACTTCTAAAAATAGCTGGAAAGTGTTCTTTTCTTTCTACTCTCTGGAAGAGATTTTATAGAACAGATATGATTAAGACTCTGAATATTGGGTGGTTGTTTTGTTTTAAACTGTTAACCACCTCATAATACTTTTTAGATTATTCTAATTATCAGTTCAATCTTGGCCTTGTTTCAATTATTAAAATTAGTCTTACTATAAAAATTTATATTACAAAATTATTATAAAAGTTTAGTCTTTTCTGAGAGTTGAGCTTCCATCTAGGTTGTCCAATATATGTCAAAATTGTGTGGAGATATGCATTTGTACATCTCGTACACATGTCTATTTTCAAGGGACACATATAACAGTAACACAGTTAACACAGTTGTGTATGTAAGTGGATAGGTGCATATAAATAACATACATGTAATGTGAGTTCATGTAAGCATATTATCCATTTGATGTATATGGACAGGTTAATGACATTGATAATCTCTCTTTCTGTCTCCCTCTCTGCCACTCCCTTCTTCTCATTGTGTGTGTACATGTGTATGTCTTGTTACAGTTATAGCTGCTTTATTTCTCTATCCACAGAACTTTATTATTTCTTTTCACTGTTTTCCTGTGTCTGATTCTGCTGTTGGCTGCTCTTGACCACCTCTTTGCTTGCCTTGTCTTTTTTCTTGACCTTGTTTTCTATTCTTTTAAGTAAAATCTTAGCTGGTTGATTCAGAACTTCATGATTTCCTTCTGTAAACTGTTTGATGTCACTAGCCTTTCAGAAGGCATCATTTTTTTTTCTGTATCCTACAACAGTGTGGGATGTTTTAATTTCAATTTCATTCAACCACAAATATTTTATTCAACTTGTGATTGTGTCTTGAATCTGTATGTCTTGTGTGATTTCTGATGTTTATGGGTTTTATTCTCATCTTCATACTGTTTTCCAATTCAATTTCATCTGATTTTTAACTAAATTGTGTACCCAAAATGTTCAAAGTTTCCAGCATTAGCTCAGTACCTCAAAATGTGACTACTTTTGGAGACAGGGCTTTTAAAGTGGTAATTAAGTTATGGGGTCATTAGAACAGGGCCAATCCCCTACTGCTGGAGTCTTTACAATGACAGGATTAGTAGACACTTAACCCAGACAAAGGAAGGACCAGGGAGAGGTGAAGTGACAAACAAGGCAGCTGTCTATGAACCAGAGAATTGGGCTTTACAAGAAAAGTACCAGAATGCTGACCTTGAACTTCAAGCCTTCAGAATCGGAATAACAAACATCTGTTGCTTAAGACCCCTAGTGTACAGTATTTTCTTATGACAGTCCTAACAAAAGAAACACACAGTTCAGAAATATACCTTATGGTATTTAATATTCCACATTTGTTGAAGTTTAATTCATAACCAAGAAAATGGCCTGTCTCATTTAATTTTTTACATACCTTGATGCATGTCTACTGTGCAGTGGTAATAACTTTAATCCAGTTGTCCTGTGATGTCATTCAACCCTTCATATCCTGTCTCATTTTCTCTTTGTATGTTTTTTGATTACTGAAAAATTAGTCTTATAAACACAAGCTATTGCTTAAATTTGCATAGTCAGACTTTTTGTTCTGTTATTAGACACAAATCTGTCCATTTAGGACTGTCACGACTGTTATTTTAGAGTGCCTCAGTTTACCCTTCTGAAGGTAAAGGGTAAAGTTTGTTCTGAAGCCCATTTTTGTTGATATTGATGCATCCCACCCAGTCTTCTATCTATTAGTGATGATAGGTTCTAGTCTTTAAATGTTGCGACCAGCAAACTACCTGTTAGCTATCTTCTCACTGTAGAACTGAAAAAGGGAAGATTAGCTTGTGGACAATTTCATAGATTTAGTCCATCATATCAGGGAGGGAGCTGTGGGGCAAGTGTCTTCCACTATGGTTAACAGAAGGCTGAGAAAGGAATACAGACATGAGCTATAGCAAGGTGAAGCTCCCATGACATATTCCTGCAATGTAATCCCTCTAAACTAGGTTCCTCCTACTGCTTCCTATCTCCTAAGAAGGGTACAGCATCATGAGTCTATCGGGAGATCAAATTATGTGTAAGATTCGAGCTCTCGCCTCCCCAAAGCCCATCAGCTAACAATAAGTTCCCCAGTATACAAAACTATGGGGGAGTAGGCCAAATTAAAACTACCTAGTATGTTTGAGATTGGTTTCTCATTTATAGTTTGTGGTGCCTCCAAGTAAGTCCTGTCCTTATGAAATGTGCCAGAGGCCATGCTGCCTCTCTACCTCATCAGGACATTCTTTTGATTCTATGGGAATTTCCTTTTTTTTATTTAATTTTCATTGTGTATGTTTATGTAACTTTATATGTCTGTGGGAATGTAGGCATGCGGACAATTATTATTAGTACATGGGCAGGGATTAGTACACGGCACAGAGGCAATTCTGGAGTCTTCCTTAATTACTCTTCATTTTATTTTTTCAGACAGGGTCACTCAGTGACTCTGGAGCTCATTGTTTCTGCTAGACTGGCTGGCCATTAATTCCAAGGCGTCCTTCTGCCCCTGCCTCCCCAGAGTAGTGTTCACATAGACATATCACTGTATTGGCATTTTTAATTCAATATTTTATTTATTTACATTTCAGATGTTATTCCCTTTCCCCATTCTCCCCACCATTAACCCCCTATCCTATCCCTCCTCCTCCTTTTTTTGCTTTTATGGTATTAGCATTTTTATGTTGGTGATGATGACTTGAACTCAGGTACTTATGCTCCTGTGGTAAGAATGTCATCAGCTCATCTCTCTCCGCAGCCCCTGCTGTGGAATCTTCTCATAAGCATCCTGACAGCGTGACAATTCATTATCCTTATCATTACCATAAATCATCTTTATCCTATTCATTATCCTTGGGCTCAAAGAAGATCCCTGCCCATGTACTAATAAATAGTATAACTACATCACCTTGTGTTGGTCCCCAGGACACAGAGTAAAGAACAAAAGACTTGACTGTTACACTAAGGTGGAGTTAAGCAAGAAGGGTTCATGTTATACGGGTTAAATGATAAGGCTGTCCAGATGTGGAAAACATGTTACCACATGTCAGGAAGTGATTTGGGAAGCATCCTGAGACTTCTTTCTTTTATTTGCAGTGGTGAGGACAGAACCCAGGGCCTCACCCATGGTAAATATATATTCTAAAATTAAGCTGTATCTGATGTCACTGTGGGCACTCAAAGCCAAGAAGGTTTCATAATGTTGTTCCTCACCATCTCTCTATGGGTCCTCCTTCTTCCTAATCCACCCATGCAAAGATTGCCAGTTGCTATTATGCCAGGCCTGTTTTCTTACTCTGATGCATGTGTAAGTCCAGCCATACCCAGGTACCAATCCACTAAAGACTGGAAAACACTGCTGGACTGAACATCAGTCTGTACCTTGTGATTCTCCTAATCTCTGGACTTTGAACATTTTTTTTTTATTTCTTGCCACTATAGCCACTATAAAAAATAAAAGTAAATTTATTTAACTTTAGTTTTATGTGTTTTTTTTTTTATACTAAAAGCTTTTTTTTTCTGAAGAGGTAGTGGTTCCCACCCATATAGAGCCTTGAGTATATAAACCAAACATCAGAATTAATTTACCAGGACACATGGTTTTTCTCTCCCCACCTCCAAGGCTAATTACAAACAGCAGAGAGTATTTATTATCTGGTAAACTTTTCATTTGAAAACAAAGAAGAAAAAAAGAAAAAATACAAAAGAAAAACCATAGGATCAAATTTAGATTTAAAGCAGTCAAATTTTGTGTCCAGTATTTAATGTGTGAACACATATGAATCTGATGATATCACATATACATTTATTAGTGAATGCTAATCCAAAACCATGGACTATCATCTCCTGTATATGATGTTAGGGCTGGTAGGGTAGTTTGGTGAGTAAAGGCACTTGCCTTCAAGCCTAAGACCCAAACTAGCCTTAGAACTCATATGATGGAAGTTGTTTTTGACCACCATACATGTGCACCATGGACATGTGTCCTTCCCCATCCAATAAAACTTCAGTTTAAAGAAGTCTATGTTAATGATAGAATATTGAAGAATAATGGAAGGCTTGTGTTTACAGCCTCCACGTTGTGCATATTAGTTTCCTTTGTTGACAGTTTAACCTTTATGAGACGCTGTGTAGTAGAACCACTGAATCTATAGTATGTTCACTCATTGAGAAATGAGAGAAGCCACCTGCATGGCTGCTGAGAAGCTGGAAGTCCTGAGTTATTCAACATAAAAATAGTTTTCGATTTTAAATATAAGAAGAGAAAGTCTTGAAGAGATTAAACAACATGTCCAATGAAAACTGTTAGTACATTGATGGCTGAGCTGTTGAATGGCTAGACATCAAGGCCTAAGCACTCAGGACCAAGAACCAGGTCTCCATTGTGACCTAAATATATATTCCCATGGATACTGGGCTGCCAGGTTCTATTTTAGGAGAATAAAATTATTTTGATTTACTGAGGAGCATTTCTTTCTCAGCAACCTGAAAACACAATTATCTTCTCTTTGAACTTCTTCGCTCCTCACGCTTCCCTGTTTCTAGACACCCTTCGGCTCCCACATGGGAGACAGAAGTAGATAAATACATTTTTAAGGCCTATAAGATGATAAATTCTCCTAGCTTAACTGAACAAATGTTTGTGGCTGTTAAGAGAAGCTGTGCACAGGCAGATAACCAGGGTTAACAATTCAGTCACTGTGGTTATTGTGGGGCCTAAGGTTAATAACATTACCTTTCTGTACAAAATGAAGACTGAATTTAATGGAGTACAGGAGACAATGAGAAGAGACCCAGTGTACAGAGTTTATACATTGCTTAGTATTTTGATGCTTAACTCATAATTATTCTATCCAACACACCAATAGAGGATATGTGGGATGGTCTTTATGTTTAAAATCAATAAAAAGCAAAAGTAGGCTGGGGATATATCTCAGAGGGTATAGTGTTATGTAAGATGCAAGGAATCATGAGTTTAATTTACAAGCACCACATAACACCAGGGTATACATGCATGTAATGCCATATGTGTTGGTACATGCATACAATGCCAGATGTGTTGGTACATGCATTCAGTGCCAACACTTGAGGTAAAGCAAGAAATGGCAGACATTTAAGGTCACCAAACTCAGTCACATAGTGAGTTTAAGGCAAAATATTCAATAAACAAGATAAAGGAGATTATTGTTTGGCATTCAAGAGTCACAAAGCATTAAGTCTGCACAAAGTTTAGTGCAGTCAGACTCGTAGCCCACCTTGCCTCTTATAAGTCAAGAAACCATGAGAAAAAATGCTTGACTCTAGTCAAATATTCTGAAGATGAGAGGAAGCCAGCCCAATCCTCTCTACCCTGCAGAAGTCCAATGGCCTAACAGGTTGATGTGATTTCAGTATCAAAGGAATGTGAAGTCAGGCTCCCTGGACATTTCTGAGGCATGCCAGTTAGAAAGTAGACATATATCCTAGGGTGAGTTGCTGTGGAGAAGCAAGGATCCACTTCTTTGGGGAAAGCAGTTAAATTCTGAGTTAGCAATGAAGGAACCCAGGTAGGTCTCAACAAACTCTGTCCCTATGTAATTTGACATTGCAAAAACAAAAATATTACGATTGAATAAACAATCACAAGCCCCTCATGCCACTAGAGAGAAGTTCAAATGGGTGGATTAGTCATCTAAACTAAATGTTTGCCACAGGAAGACTGATTCAAAAAATGCGACATCTCACTGCCTAGAATTGTGTCCTAGAAGACAAAGTCATAGGTTTTTTTCCTAGAAGACAAAGTCAAGGGAGTCACTCGTGACTGCTTAAAGTGCAGAAATGAATTAATGGTTGAGCCCTAAACATTTATAAATTACCCAGTCTAAGGTTCAGAGAACATTGTGGAAGAGGGAGGGGAAAGAATGTAAGAGCCAGAAGCTAGGGAGAAGGGCTGTACACAGCTATCTTCAGGGCATGACACAGCCTTTGTAGACATAATCTCGAAGCAGCTGCAGTTTCCTGCACAAGACTGGGCCTGTCAACAGCCAATCACAGACCAGACCTAGGGTGAGCTCCTGGAGCCCTAACTGTCTTTAGTGAATTATTGGCAACTGATGGATTCTTGGGGAAGTTCAGACATTGCTTTCAGTTGTCATTCCAACAGTGAACCAACCAGCTTCCTGTGGCTATATCCAAATGTGCAGCCAGACAGAGAGCCCTGAGTAAAGTTAGTAAGCCAGAAAACAGAGTAAATGTGGGAAGCAGACTTGGAGAGAGGGAAGATACCACAGGTGGAGGGAGATAATATGAAGTAATGGGTAAGAGTAATCAGAATGTATTATACATATGTATGAGTTTGTCAAAGAACAAATTTAATCAATTTCTAAACAGAATAAACAATGTCTACAGCCATGGACACCATTGCATTTTGGAGAATTGTTTAATGTATCTACTTCCAAGTACATCATGCTTTAAAAAAGCACTAAAGTTTTAGCTAAATTCTTAGAATGAAATTAATAAGCAGCTGGCTGATTCTAACAACATCAGACATAGGAATCATAATTCCTTTAAGGAGAGGCTAGTTTGCCTGTCTTTGTGTGGAGGGCAAAACATACATCAAATAAAAAGCAAACAAACACAAATTAGAATTTAGCCTTCTATACTGGTTTGTTGTATGTCATAACAAACTTCCACTCTCCCTAACACAGACAAACACTTATCATGTAAGCGTATTTTGAGATTGAATTAAGTACATCTGGAGTATATAGTGCTGGTCTATATAAGTGATAGGCATTATGGTTTTGTATATGTAATTATGTTCCCATCTTCTTAACCTGTTTATTTATATTATATAGAGGAGAGCATATGTAAAGTCTATTTCTACCTCATTCAATAAGATTCCCGTTTCATATTAATAGTGCCTGACAGGGAAGGCTCCATATACATTTGCCAAGTGAATGGTCAATGACAGGAAATATAGGGTAGAATTAAGAATAACAACAAATAGCTCAGAGTTTGAACAGGGGATGCAACTCCCTGATGGAATGCCTATGAGGCCATAGGTTAAATCTGGTATAGTCACAAAACAAAAGCCAGAGCAGGTACTGACCCCAGAGGTCTGGTGATAGTGACTCTAGAAGCCTTTTGAGGATTCCAGTGATTGTTGTAGGACCTTGGCTTTTGCAGAGGGTACATGTTACAAATGAACATGTGACTTTTGCATGTGATAGTCATCATAAAAGCACAAAATTATTACTGGGAAGTTCTTGCCTTCTGGAATAGAGGTGAGTAGAGTGAAGACAGGGCCACGTGGAGACAGAAGATAATAGAAAATGTAGTTGAGGAAAATTAGTTGTAGCATTCTGTATACACAGGAGTACATTATATATAAAATTCATTGATGACACACTTCAAATAGTTAGAGAAGCATGTGAAGGTCTCCAACACAGAAATGTCAATATTTGAAAATATGGGAATATTAATTACGCAGGTCTGATCACCTCACATTGTGCACACACACGCACATTTTATATAAATAAATATATATATATATGTGTGTGCGTATATGTGTGTATATGTATGAATTTATGTATGTATGTAGTATGTATGTATATATGTATGTATTGTTATAATTTTGTACCTTGTTATAATTTTGTACCTTGTGAATAGGTACTAATGTTATATGTTAAGTGAAACATTTATAAATCACAAAAAGAAAAAATAATGGCTATAAATGGAGCTCCATGGGCTATTTGCCTTGCAAGAGTAAAGCCTTGTGCTTGATCCACTCTCCAGATTTTGCACAAAACCAAACAAGTGAAGCCTTTTAAAGGCAACACAAATAGATGGGTGTGAACCAGGCCTGGCATTGTCAGCAGCTTATCAGGCCTGTAGTCTCCTTTGAAGAGCTTAAGCTTGTTTGCAAGCACAAGGACTCAAGAACCCACCTTTAAAAAGCAAGGTGTGGGCTGTGCTCTTGTAACTCTACCACTGGCAAGCCAGAGATGGGTAAATCTCTGGTGGTTGATGATCATCCTCTGTAGTTGAACTAGTGGGTCATAGGCAAGTGAGTGGTTCTGTCTCAAGAAGAAGATGAATAGTACCTAAGGAATAGCCCCTGACATTTTCCTTTAGGATACACACACACACACACACACACACACACACACTTGAGCTGACTTTTTGATTTTTTTTTTTTTTGTGGCCGATTGTATTCTAGATGACATGCCCATTTAAAATGGAAAAAACAAGACCACTTAATTTATGTGCTAATGAGCAATTGTTGGGTATTGCCACAAAGATATAATTAAAAACCATTTCCCAAGCACTTGCTTAAAAGAAGAGTCTGTAGGCAGTGTCTTTGTAAGTGGTTTAGGATGTGCACAGGGCTTTCCTGGAGTATATAGACAACAGACACATATTTCTACTGTTCTCTATCTATGGAAGCAGTTTCAGTCACTCCTAAGCAACAGAATTCTAGAAAATCAATCTTACTTGACACCACAAAAACAATTTGTCACCAGCCTGCTCTACTGGATGTAGGGGTTCTACTGAATAAGAGCTCTGCTTTAGAATATGGTCATCTGGCATTGTCGCTGTCATTCTAAAGCCCAAACTGTAGAATGATTAGCTAGATGGGGAATTGACTCTTAACATCATTACCACACAAGTTAAATCAAACAATATGGGGATATACAAGGCCCCTGAAACTCAACCAATTAACTAAAGTCCAAAGACAGTTTTACTGTTTTACTGTCTAAAATAGGGCTGAATAAAAATTGAAAGAGTGATTCAGACCAGAACATCTACTTATTGACTCTCTAATGAGTGATTATGTCCTAGATACTACCTTGTTAGAGGCTGGAAAAAAGCAATGATCCAGTCAAGATCCTTGTTTATACTAAGGTCATAATCTAGGAACATGGGCAAGTAAACATACAATCACAAGAAAAGTGATCAGCTTTTGATAATTATTCTAGGTGTGTATCATAGGCCAGAAGTTATTCTAGTCTTTGAGCATGCATACCTTAACCTCACTTAATCATCAAAACTATGAGGCATAGACAGATTAGGCAATTCACCAAAGGCACATGGACACAGGTACACAACACCAGTCAATATTTCTCTAGGCTGTTCAACCACAATTACCATAATGTGTATATAATGAAAATAGCATAAAGTAGGAATTTGGATGAGAAAGCAACTTAGCAATTATATAATACTATATAGAAGCCAATTGTTAGTTCATTATTTTTTCAAATATCTCTCCAAAGATATATTATTAGAATCTGAAAATGTTTTAGAGAGACTGCCTTGGTTATCAAATATCTGCCTTCAGTGGATGAGGACATTGAAATGCAGAAAGGAGCGACAGCCCTGACTCCACTACTGGTTCCTAGTAACTCTGAGCAGAAAACCATGGTTTATCCCTAAGCCTAGGACTGTATCAAGCCACTTTTCAGAATGTGCCATATCACCTGCACTGAGCAGAAGGCTTGAGAAAGAAGAAAGACAATGAGCTCCAACTATCTACTGATGTTGCCTAGGACCACTGTATGCATTTATCCAGTCTCACACATCTTAGAATGATGTTGTATGTTAGCATTTAGGGCTTTTGAATATTGTCTCCTCTCTATCACATCTGTCTTACTTACCTGTCATTATGGAAATACAGCTAAAAGGTATTAGGAAATAGAAAGCAAGCCATCTGAATCATTCATTCCATATTTTTAAAATGGCTTTTCCAGATTTCTTTTTTTTTTCCTTCAAGTCAAAATGTCTTTTTGTAATGTGGTTTTAAAACTTTTGATGTTTGATGTGTCTATAAAAAGGATAACTGCCAAGAATTTTTGTTTTAATTAAATCTATGACTATTTCCTGTTAGGACCAGAAGGAGAGTTGAAGGAAGGGCAGATTGTATGCAAAAGAACAAAAATGTATTGGTCAAAGTTAGCTGTTTAGGGCCCCTTTTCATGCTACTATACAAAATTTAAAACAAGCAAAATACAGTTTCTTGTTTGTATTGTGTTCTCTCTGTGGACAGCATTTCTGAGCATAATAGACAGGATTGCCCTCTAATTTCTACATACATGTGCATACACACCCAGACACACACACACACACACACACACACACACACACACACTTCCTATCACAAATACACTTTCTAATTAGGGAATCTCTCAGAGAATGTATTTGATTCAAACATGGCCTTTCCACACAAACTTCCTGTCAACAAATTCCAAGGAATCTGAAGGAAATTTGCAAAATGGTCTCAGTACTTGAGGTCAAAAAGTCCCACACTGCAAAAAGCACAAATTAAAAAGCAACAAGAATGCCTTCCTAAACCATATTATCACATATCATTTCCTAATGTGAGACATCAGATTCTTTAAGGGACTAAAGTCAAGGAATCTGTAGGTCTGTCAGTGTCATAACTTCATAGGAATTCCTACCAAGGCCTTCTCCCTATAGCCTTCTGTTTAAGGGACATTTACTCAGCCATGACAATCATCTTCACTCTGACTCTGAGTTGCTATAAGAATTCAGTCATCATATCTAGAGGGACCTGTGCAGAGTGGTAGTAGGAGCCACAGGAGAACAAGGTGTTCTAAGACTTGGTGAAAAGTCATGTTACTATCATCTTGTTCAAGTCCTCAGTACAACAAACCAAAACTGTGACACTTGCAAGGGCTTCTATCTGTTCTCTGGACAGTTAGACAAAACACAGAAAATGGCAGAGGTAAAAATATCTCAACTATCAGTGGAACAAAGCTTAAACAACCCAGAGCCATTTGTGACAGCTGGCAATGTTCCTTCTGAGTCTGCTCTGCTCTAGTGCAGAGTAGAAGGTTGACCAGTAGGCCCTCCTGTACCAACAATATATACAGAAATTGTGAGGGAAAGGCATAGGCCTATCCTAGAGCTTCTTATAGAAGAAGACACAATGCTTTACATTTACACAAATGCTTTCAGTCACCTGAATTACAAGTGGATTTCTAAAATTCATCTAGAATATAGCCTTTATGAAAAACTCATTTACATGTATGGGTTTCTGGGAAGAAAGGTCAGATTTTTCACTGCACTAAAAATAAAATAAAATAAAATAAAAAATTTTCCTCTGTAATTAATATATATTTATGCAATATATATCCAAATTATTGAAATTCTTTTGTTGAGATGTAGAAGATTCAGAGATAAATAAAGAAAACCTTCATCTGGAGAAACAGTTTCTCTAGGCAGAAAGAAATGCCAAGGGGTGGTAAATAAAAATGCATAGACAGGCAATATCCTGTTTATGAGTTGATTCTTATTAACAGTGTGACTTCAATTAGGTTAATCTCTTCATTTCTTTTGCTGTAATAATGCCATGTAGATTTCATGGAGGGATGGGTAATGTTTAAAATAAACGTAATACAAACTTGCAGTGCTGAGCCCTTAATAGGCAATTCTAAATCATAGCTAATTATTTTTTATTGTTATTGTTACTGATATGCTGGGGTTGCCAGAGGGACAGAGACTTTCTGACTTGAGCTTTTTTGGCGACAGTATTTAGAAAAAAATAATACTAACAGTGTCTGGCTGGAGGCCTGTGTCCTGAGTGTTCTGGCAATGTTGTTCTTGGCTGTCCATGGCTGCTGTCTGTCTTTACCTTGAACTGCACTAAGATTAGAGTTTCTTGTAAATGGTGACTTAATTATTCATCAGAGTCTTTTTTTACAATGCTGGGCTGCTTCCCCTATGGGCAGGGAGTGGCCTGAGCTGCTGTTTAGGACAGGAACTGGAGTATTCCATTGTTCCTGTTCAGGGTTCAATTCCTTATCTCTGAAGGAGAGTGCAGGCTGGCTTCTAAGTTTCAGGTGACTCTATTCCTGTACACACACACACACACACACACACACACACACACACTATCCTAGAGGCCTTGTGCTGAGATCTGTGTATGTTGGAAACAGCTCAGGTAAAGTTGAGTGATATCAGTGGAGAGACATCAGAAAAAGAGGCTCTGATGGTTAAGGAGAAAAGCTGTAGCCAGCAAACCAATGGAGGAGCAACAAGTAAAGGGAATACAGGTTCTCTAGTTGGAACAAAATGCAAGGGGTTGGAAAATCTGAAAAGTGGATAGGTTACAACAAATGCAAGTTGACTTGTTGTAGGATCAGGGTAGGTGCTTCTCCTGAGTCTCTTTGCTTTAGATGATCTTGCGAGGTTGTAAAATTCTTCTTTACTCTCCCATTGAGAGCTACCTTCTTTGTGGGAAACTTAGAAAAGGGTGTGGGTGGAGGGAATAACTTCCTCTGCTATAGACATGAAATGATCTGGCCCAGCTCTCTGATAATGACACATATGACAGGTTTCCCTTCTGCTTGTCAGGTATCATGGATGTGTCAACCCACCTCATGTTTAAGATCTACTATTGGTCCTGGCTCCTAAGAAGCTACCTGTAAAGAGAAAGGAGGGGGAAGGAATGGGGAGAGGGAGTGAAAAGGAGGGACCCAGGAATGAGGGCAGCAAATATCCTGGCTTGAAATGTAAAAGACACAAGTTTTGCTTGGAATTCTAGAATTGACAGAAGATCTTTTTGTAGCTGCTTTAATAGGGGTCTCATGTAGCCCAGGCTGGCCTCAAACTCTTACTACATAATGTAAATATTCTCCTGCTTCCAATGCAGGGATTAGCATCTGTACCACACCAGGTATGAGAGATTTTAAAGAAATTTAAGCTGTGATTTGTCTTTCTTTCTGTTTTTAAATAATGTGAGGTGTGGTGGCTCCCTCCTTTTTTATTTTATTATATTTATTTATTTTTATGTATATGGATGTGCAAGCTTAGTGTCTAACTCCTTGGCAGGCCGGAAGAGGGCGTCAGATCCCCTAAAACTGGAGTTACAAGCTGAATAGAGTGGGGCCCAGAAAAATGAGGGAACAACTGACGAACAGCTGTCTTGGTGAGGCCTCACAGAAAATGGAAAAAGAAGGAGAGTATCCCACACACTTGGTAAGGAGCAAACGACATTGATACTAGCGCTAGTGGTTAATTTTTGGAGGCCATGTTTGCAGGAAGTGTGTTTAGAAGGGTACGGTATATCTAGGTTGATCAGGTGTTGGCCTATTTCGCTGAGGAGGTGACAGCAATTTGGGACAGGAGAATTTCAACCAGGCATTTGCCGCAGCCTAAAAGCTGCTTCAGGCGAGAAGAGCAGGGTTAGAAGGAATTGGAAAACTAGAAAGCAGGGCACTGAGGTGTTACAATAGCTGCCTGCTACATCTCCTGAAGAACAAGATGAAAAGTTAGATCTTGAATATGAGAGAGAGAAAGAAAAGGTTCCAGAAAAGCAGTTGTCTTCTCTCTGAGCTGTGTCAGCAAAAAAGAATGGAAAGGCTGTTTCAGAGCTCTCCTAGGAAGAGGAGGAAATTCAGCAGACGTCCTGAGTTTCTCTTTGACTCCTAGATGTCTTTGTCTGTTGTCTGTCCTTGGTGCGCCAATGTCCATGTGTGTCAATTGTTTGTTTTTTGTTTCGTTGTCTAAATGTATGTTCTGTGTTACATGTTCAAAAGACAAAAACCGTTACGTATCCAACCCTTGGTCTAGTTTAACTTTGTTTTAAAGGCAGTCTTAATATACACAGCAGAGGCTGATAAGCTACCCTACACCTGTAGCTAAGAGTTGAGCTGAGCCGAAAAAGCCTTTCCAGGAATTGATTGTTGGCATAAGCTGCTTTAAAAAGAGACCAGTAGCTTTTGGATTCTATAAAGAAGCTAAGAGTTGTTTTGTCCTAGAAAAATCATTGTGACAAGGTGTCCTTATCTTGAAATTAGAGCAAAAAAGCAAGACATTTTGGTTTGATCTAAATATATAAGATATATAGCCATTCCATTTTGTTTCTAATTGGTTTTAAAAGTGTAAATATGTTCTACATTTCTTGGTTATAGATTATTGGCTTATAAGTTATTGAGTTTGATTAAAAATTTGCAACATTGGTGACCGAAAGTTCGTTTAAAATGGTAACTCAGGGTTGGAGTCATTCAGAAATCAGACATATAAAAGATTTAAAACAATGTCTCTTTAAAAGATATTAAAAGCTGCACTATCATGCATTCATATGTAAGAATTGACAACAAAACTTTGTAACATAAAGGTAATCTACTTGGTGTTGATTTTAGAGAAAATAGATTGTTTACATTGGTTTTGCTTCTCTACACATGGGAGAAGCCTCTAGAAATGTAATTGATCATTGCTTACAAGCCTTTAATGCTATGAGATTACCTAAAGTCCTCAAAACGGACAATGGGCCAGCCTATACTAGAAACAACTTTATATCATTTTGTAAAAATTTGGTATTGAATATAAAACTGGAATTCCTTATAAGCCAATGAGACAAGGAATTGTTGAACGTGCACACCGCACTCTAAAAAATTGGCTCCTTAAAACTAAAAGGGGGGAATTATACCCTCCAAGGTCACCAAAAGCACATCTTGCTTTTGTGTTATTTGTTTTGAATTTTCTGCAAACTGATGCTAAGGGTCAGTCTGCAGCAGATCACCACTGGCATCCAGTCACTTCCAGCTCATTTGCCAGGGTCAAATGGAGAGACCCTCTAACTAATACATGGAATGGTCCTGATCCTGTTTTAATTTGGGGTCGTGGTTCGGTCTGCATTTTCTCAGAAAAAGAAAATGGAGCCCGATGGCTGCCTGAAAGATTGGTCCGTCAAGTGGACACAGATCTTGAGCCTAATAATTGCGATTCTGATGATGAAGATGGCTCAAAATCCTTATCTACCAGCTGATTTAACTTGGCATGTAGTCTCCATCTATACTTAAAGCCACTCACTATACGTGATGGCCAGAATTTGTGTCTGAATCCCTGTCAACCAACAGTTGGATTAGACACTGGAACATTTCCACTCCCAACCTTATTTCCTACATTGCTTGGATAAATCATGTTGCTCTTAATCTTTTGAACTTTTTGTCTCAAGCAGATAGGTTGCCTTCACACAGGATCACTCTCGACAAGCCCAGCCATTCATCATGGCAGTTATCCATCGCTATGAAGAACTGCATCAATTGCATGCCCATAGATCCTTGGTCTGAATGTGGCTTTGGTCTATTTTGGGGAAGAGTGTGCCACTGATGGCCGGTTAGTCAGAGTTGGGTAAGAGTGTCTTGAGCTCCTATAAACCTAAGGCAGAGGGGTACACCAATGCTGTGTATCCCCTCAAAGATGGGTAATATAGGAAGCAATATAGATGCCAACCTAAGCCAGGCATGGTCTCCCGGCCACTCTGTACCCCAGATGGGATGAAAAATTGTACCCCATCCAGCTGCTGGCACTGCTCATATTTATAAAACTAAAAAGGGGGAATTGTGCTCTTCCTCCAGCCTTGAGCAGGCCCGAGACCTTGCTTACCACAAGAGACCAGATAATAGGATCTAAGTGGAACTAACCACCTTGGCTGCATATCAATAGACACCTAGGTGGAGTCACCCACCTTGGCTGAACATAGATCCTGCTACAGATACTTGAAAGAAGAACTGCCCCTGGGCTTGCCTTGAGACATCTCCAACCATGACCGGTGACCAAGAACAGATTATCCCACCCAACTCTCCCGGCTAAAACTAGGAAGGGGTCGGGTGGGGTTCTTCCCTTTAAATTGAAAGCTTAACATTAAAGCATTGAGCCTTGATCAGAGAACTTTGTCTTGGCTTCATCTTGGCTTCATCTTTTCTTGCTCTCCGTCCCCTTTTTGTTCCCAGCTTTCTTTTCATGTGAACCCGTTCAACTCATGGCCACAGGCGGCTACAAGGGAAGGGGGTGGCAAACAGCCCCTTTTGTAGCAAGCCAGGCCTACCTGGCTATTTCCAAGTAACTGTTAGGCGGAGCCTAGAAGAAAGTCTAACAGTATCTAAAACCCCAGAGTCTCTTACATACCTGAGTTAGCCTCACCTCCATGTCTGTCCAAACTTTCTGCTTGGTGGGATCCCCAGCCTCACTTTGAGTTGACACATGAATATGAATGAATGAACAAGTGAATGAATGACTGAATGCAGCGATGGAGGAGTGTCTATTCCCTCTGCAGTCTGCAGAGGTGATGTCTCTCCTGGGAGGAACATTGACCAACATGAGTCAGAACCTTGGTAACCTATTGATTTCCCTGGCTGGCTCCCCACCTATTGATTGCAGTGGACTTGCTGCCGGAGCTCTTTAGGTCCGTTTCTATCCCTGTCACTTTAGCTGACTGTTTGTTACTATCATTACACTCTGGGATTTGAGGTGGCACTGGGCTCACCCTACCCACTTAGCCCAGTATCCTGTAGGGTGCTGGAGCCAGACTGTTGGTCACCTTCAAACCAAGTGCTCTCCTTCCTAAATGTCACAAGGTGGGGCCACAAGGGAGGCTAGTAGGAGCCAGTGCACAACATTGTACCTTGGAGGGTGGGGATCCCCCTCCTCCAACCTATATCGTCTTTCAAGTATTTAGACACCTGGGCCTTTTTTTGTACAAACAGACCCTGCTCACAGCAGGTGAGTTGGCTATATTTGTCACCACCACTCCTTGCATCCCCCCCGCAGTTCTGTTCTTTTCCTTTTTAAAATACAGTCCCCACAATAAATTAAACTTTCATGGCTCCATTTCCTTCGCTCCTATTGCGGAACCCTGACATATTTCCTGAAGGAAATACTTTTGGGATTATAATTGAAACACAATCATTCATAATGGAAGCAGGGAGGCCGAGAGTAATAGAGTTAGCTCTCCTTTCTCAGGGCAGACATGTTAATTACATTTTCTATTTCCGCTCATTACCTCGGAGCAGGTCTCTGTGGGCTGCCCTGTTTCTCCGATGCCTCCTTAGCTGAAGGCATCTGGAGAAGGCACAGCTGAAGCCATGAGCTCCTTGATAAAGGTTCACTTCATTCAGCCATAGTTCAGTTTCTTTGTGGTTATCAAAGGGGTCCAGCACTGAGCTCGGAGTCATCTACAGAGCTGGCCCTACTGGGCTTGCAGCTTCCTGAACTCACTCAGCCTCCTGAATCCAGACTCTATTCAGACTCCTTCCCTCTGAACATGCAGGGGCCATGCCCACTCACCTTCCAGTCCTCTTGTGTGGTCTGAGGAAGTCTGGCTACTCTCCTCAGACCTTGGAGAATGTTCCCAGCAGCCCTGCTTGCCTCCAGGATTGGGAATGCTAAAACAGAACTCTTCAGAAGGCTTTGGGGAAATCTTCAGAGTACCAAGGAAAGAAAACTAGGGCTTTGCAGTGCTGAAGAGAGAGCTCCCAGGCCTTCATTTGCACCCACAGGGGTGTCCACATACTCAGGGGAGCTGCCTTAACACGGAAACCTGCCCCCTAGTATATCTTTCTATCCTTGTGGCTTTGTTCATGTATATGTGAAGCCCAGAGGGCGACATTAGGTATCCTCAATTGCTCTCTACCTTATGTTTTAAAGAAAGGTTTATTTTATTGTATGCGTCTGAGGGCTTTGTCTGTATGTCTGTAAATACTCCATGTGTGTGCCTGTTGTCTCCAGAAGGCAGAAGAGGGCATCACATTCCTTGAAGTCATGGAATGTTGGAGTCATAGTTGTTGGAGTCATGGAATGTTGGAGTCATAGTTGTTGGTTAGCTACTATGGGGGGGCTGGAAAACAGAACCCCAGGTCCACTGCAACAGCAGCCAGTGCTCCTAATTGCTAAGCAACCATGCTACTTTTTGAACTAGGCTCTTGCACTGCACCTGAAACCCATCAGTTCAGCTGGGCTAACTGGGTGTGGGTTTCAGGGATCCACCTGCTTAGTTCTTCCAGCACTGATATTACAGACATGTCTCTGAGCCTGGCTTTCTATGATGATGCTGCGGTCCAAACTCATTTTCTCATGCTCACAAGACAAGCATCTCTCCAGCCTGTATTCTCTTTACTCTCTCCATGTCTTTTCCTCTGCATTTCTGTTTCTCTTCTGGTCATGTAAGGAAGGTGGGGGCTTGCTGATCTTGATGCACTACGGCTAATGGACCCCTTTCACTGCAATGTGATTTCTGGCTTTACCTAACTTGTCCAAAGACTCAAGCTCCCATCTCCTCATTCTGAGGCTAACTCCATAAAGTGGCAACAGGAGCTCTTGTAAGAGTTAACACTAATGTGCTTGCCTCACTGTGAAAAAAAGAAATCTCTCTTCCTTTTTCACTTGCTGCTTAGGGTAAGAGTCACAGTCATCATTATTCCCACACAGTGAGCTTGCCCTAGGCCATTCTGGTTGAAGAGAAGAGTCTCCATTCAGTGAAATCTGAGCATGCTGGGTGGGAAGGAGAGGGGCACGGGGCACGAACTGGGGATGCAAGTGGGTGTAATGGCAGGCTTTGCTACATTCTCCCTGTACTAAATAAATACATGAAAGAAAGAAAGGAAAGAAAGGAAAGAAAGGAAAGAAAGGAAAGAAAGGAAAGAAAGGGAGAGAGGGAGAGAGAGAGAGAGAGAGAGAGAGAGAGAGAGAGAGAGAGGAGGGAGGGAGGAAGGAAGGAAAGAAGAAAGAAAGAAAGAAAGAAAGAAAGAAAGAAAGAAAGAAAGAAAGAAAGCAAGCTTGAAATCTAAAACAAGGCAAAGTTAGGAAGGAGAAAGACGTATCAGGATCCCCCTGTCTGTGTGCACTTCTATGGGAGCACCATAACTGAGGCCTTCATCAGGAGATGCTAAGAAATGTCCAAATGCCAGTCCACAGCTCTAGGAACATCTGCGGCTGAGCCTTCTTTCCAGTGTCCAGGTGAGGAAACTGAGGAGTACAATCTAGAGAGAATCAAACAGGCCCCCAAGAAACAATTCTTCGAGCTTTTCTCCTCCCTTCCTGCTGTCCTATAGGTCTTCCCCAAAGGTAGCAGCTGCTCCTGCTGTCTGCAGCCTGTGCTGTCAAGGATTCATCAGTCGACAACTTGCTATTTTTTGATCTGGAGCCTCTTGAAGTATAATAAGCAGGGTTATTTAAAAAAACAATAATAATAATACAAGGTCCAGATAAAAGGGTCACGGACTGCCTCAACCAATCTGAGTGCTTCTTTTCTCTCCATGTGGAATAAAGGCTCTTCACAGCCCAGATAATATGTTAAATTAGTAGAAATAGTTCTTTTTAGCAATTATTGTCTAGAGCTGAGTAAGATGTAGCTATTAATTGATGCAGCTTTTCTTTCATCTACTATTTTTGTATTGTGGATACATTCTGCAAATAATGAGGCAATTTTGCCTTGTTGAAAGAAAAAGACTTAAAAAAAAAAGCACAATTTAAGGGATTTAAAGGATGATTTCAAGTAAGGAATCAGGCAAGGAGCAGCCCAAGTCAGATGAAGACAGTGTTCTTTTGTTGGCTGTTTGGGTAGCTGGTGCACGTTTGAGGTCCCCGTGTTGTTATGCAGGAAAGGGTGGGAACTCTCCTCCACCCTTCCCCTTCCTGCCCCACACTAGCTGAACCTGCATGAGAAGGTCAGGGCTACTCATTCCAAAAGCTAGCTGGGACCAGGGTTTGCAAATCAGTGCTGCCCAGCAGGTCTGGTGTAACTACAAGCTTGCCTTAAGCCAGCCACACAGTCAAAACTATACAAAGGAAAAAAAAGGCTGAAGGAGATGGCATACAGTCATGTTAATTGGCAGAGGTAAACATCTCAGTCTCTGAAAGCACAGTTCAGAAGATGGGGAAATAGCTCTGTGGTAGAGCCTTTGCCTAGCAGGTAACAAATCCTGGGGCTGAGATGTAACGCTTAATAACTAATATAACTGTGTGATTCTGTAAATTAATTCCCAGTAAAGCTGATACAATGTGATTAGCCATCCAACCCCGCCCCCCAGCACTTCTTTCAGAAGTGACCACCTCAAGCCTACTCAGGGACTGAGTGTCTGAGGCAGGTGGGAGGTGAGGCTTATGCACACACATCTTTGTACCCACTTCCTACTGTGCTCTCTGGGGGTTGGGGGGTGGGCTCTAACATTTCAAGGTCTCAGCATAATTAAGGATGGGAAAGAAGAGCATTTGATAATAGTTATCCCTGAGGGACAGTCTGTCTAGATGGCTTCTAAGAAGGTCTAGAAAGGTTCAGCACATTGCAAACCTTGTGACTTGTTTGTCAAGTCCATGAAGCTTTCTGTTAGTCAGTTTCTTAACTTATAGGTCTTCTGAGAACCTTGGCCATGTATGATGTTTGGTGACCTCCAATTCCTAAAAGAATGGACATGCAGAATTTGAATCTGACCATTATAACCATCCAGGGTCTCTTCCTCAAGGAAGAGACACTGTACATTGAATCTTAAATGCACTTAAGATAGGAAGCTCTGTGAAGGCCTTTCCTGCTGGGGAGATCAGTAGATACCATCCACGAGTGAAAAACTTCAAGAAACATGTTAGTAGAAGTATGTGGATAAAGAAATGCCATGCAAACTTGCAAAGGAGATCTAAAATCGAAGTTAGAAGACTGAAAGTCACAAAGGCAATCAGAGTATTGGTGGCTGGTGGAAGGCATCAGAATGGAAGACCCAGAGGATGAAAAAGAGGAAGGAACTAGCCAGCTCAGAACCACAAGGCAGAATGAAGTCACCAGAACAGATGTTAGACCCTGGTTTTCTGGTGTGAAAGACAGGTGTCATGCTGCCTGTCTTGGCTTTAGGTCTAAACATAAGAACACAGATCAGAAAGAAATCATTGCTGATTTAACCCTGTGCCTTGGCATGTAGATGCCACCCATCCCTTGCCCGGTGACTACTTCCATGTAAAGCATCTGGTTTGAGGTTCACCAATAACAGTTCTTGGGCCACTAGTCTAAGTCAGTGGGTCCCAGAATTGTCAAAAGAACTACTGATAGTCCAAGGAAAAGGAAACAGATGACAAGGCTTGAAAATGTTTTAATTATCCCCTGTAGATGGTAGTTTCACATATGCAGGGACAAAAATAGCATGGCAGCCATGGTTTGCTTTATATTGAAAACTTTCTTTGTTTTGGTAGGACTTAGGATTCTCCTTTTCAAACTTGTGCTGCTCTGGAGCCTCCATGTCTCTTGGTTGTCAGTGATGTGTTTTCCTCCACTCCTCCCTGTTAGGTATTTCATTAAGGCAAAAGGAATTTAACGCTCAATTCTCTGTCTCTAGCTCTGTGACTGAGTTTAGGGGAAGCTCAGCCTGGACAGGTACTGCATCTTCACCCCAACTGAAAGAATTAGCCTCAAGACAGTTCTATCCAATCACGATGTTCTTCTCAGGGACAGGAGTTCTGCATGGCTGCCTATGCAAGGCTCATGGCTTGGGAAAGGCACAGGCTTTGTGGCTGGATACCCAGAATGCTATCCTGCTTCTAACTGTGGGGAACCAGGAAGGTTACTTTACTATCTGAACAACACATTCTTCATCTTCAAAATTAAAGCAATGAAACCTTCTTGGGATATTGCTTTGGAAAATGTATAGAATATTTTGTTAGCCCCTGGACCATGGTAGAATTCAATAAATACTAGTTAGCATTTTTATAGACAGAGCTCATGTGGCATACAGTAGAGTAATCACACAGCACATATCTGATCTCTAAAAGAATAGATGCTTTTAAACGTTATTCAAATTCAACAAGTTTACCTACAATTTTTTTTAACTCTAGGCAAACAATGAAGCAGTTATTACTTCTACTTTAGATGTGAGGGACTAAGGGTAAGCTGATATAGTTGAAACTTTTTTTTTTCTAGATAATGTGTTGGGTATCTTTGACCATTAAAATGAGTATACAGTTACATTCTTACAGTGTTACTAGAAGTCAATACTAAAGTTAGAAACGATATAGTATCCTATGCCTTCAGCATCTGTAGAGCTTCAGGACTATGACACTTCCTGACAGTATTTTCTAGAAGGTGTGCTCTGTCCTATCCACGCAGCATATAATGCCTTGATGCTATACTATGTGAGTCTTTTTAACAACTCGACAACCCATTTCACATGGAAAGGGAGTGAGGCCCAAAGTCAGAGTAATATTTCAGTCCCACACAGCTGGTGAACTTGAGTCAAGTTCCAATCCCAGGCCAGAGTGACTGCAGTACTCCGCTGTTCTCCACAACACCACACTGACTCCCATGGTTTCCCGAAATAGAATTACTAAGCCCAGTGTGACTCATGGCCTTCCTCGCCACAAAGTCATCTCAAAAATCTTTGGCTTGGAAACAACTTTGAAGGGTAACACGTCAAGCAAGGATCCTCCCTTCTCTACAGTGAGAGAATTTCTCTTGTGACATCCAGCAAGAAACCAGGGGCACTGGGACACATGCAGGCACACAGAGTTGGATTCAACTAGGGACACTCACCAAGGTGAGAGTGGCATGGAAGTCTACTGATTCTGACCTCACTCGCCACACAGCTGATGGTGCTGAGGCCCAGAGACATAGACCCATATTGTGGAGAAGAATTAGAGCAGAGATGCCAGATCCCAGGGCCACAACTCAAGAACTGAAAAAAAAATCACACTACCAAACTAAAGGACATTCAGCCTCAACGATCCATTGCTTACCCTCCAACTCACTGTGGCAAGATCTCCTCTTTCCAAACTGCTCTCATACAGTTGAAAGGACATGCTCTGAAGTTGTTGCCTCTTTTCTTTCTGTCCAGTCTACTTGACAAAATGGAACGATCAACTCCAAAGCCTGAACCAGTGAGAGAGCTAGCAAAAACCTTAGCCTCTTTTTCACGTGTCAACTTGTAAAAGAGGTGTTCTAGTTTTATTTCTGTCACTGTGATAACATCCCGTGACTAAAAGCAACTTAGAGAAAGAAGAGGGTTATTTTAATTTACAGTTCCAGGTTACATCCAGTAATTTCAGAAAAGTCATGGAAGGCAGAGGAGTCGGCTGGTCACACCACATGTGTAGTCAAGAGCAGAGAGAACTGAGCACACCCATGGTTGCTTGCTCTCTTATGGTCAGCTGCTACCTTTCTTCACTCTCACACAGTGCAGGGTACAGCCCATGAAATAATGCCACCCACATCCAGAGTGGGTTTTTCTATATCAATTAGCAACCAAGACCTGCTACAGATGTGCCTAGAAGACAACCTGATCCATACAATTGCTCATGAAGACTGTCTCCCCATATAATTCTAAATTGTGTCAAGTTGATAATTAAAACTAACCAACATAGGAAACTTTGCCAGAATTAATCTCTGTGTGTCAGAGGAGGGGCTAGGAGTAAATCATGTGCTGAGTTCATCTGTATTATGGGGAAATTACTACAAGGGCAGAAAGGTTTTCTATATGAAGCTATTGAGAAGTGAGATTATTACTTGCCTTTGACACAGAATCTCACTGTCCAGCTCAAGCTGGCTTTGAACTCATGACCCATCCTCCTTGGCCTTCCAAGTGCTGAGATTCCAAGAGAGAATCACAGTGTCCTGGTGAGATATAGGGTCTTCACAGTTTACATCACATGTGATGTGCTTGTAGAAATTAAGTGGGAGAAATCTTTTGTAGGATGTGTTTCCAAGACTGAGTGTGCTCTCTCATCTACTCACTGTTCATTTGTCTACCAGGGCTCTTCACCCTATCTGCTTTTGTCTGAGTAAAGACAACTGGCTCCATTAAGCAATCAGGTGAAATCTTTTTACAGTCAACTGCTTGAGTTCCAGGCTTGGCTTGACTTCCAAGAAATGATGGACAATAACCTTGAATTGTAAGTCAAATAAACCCTTTCCTCCTCTGTATTGTGTTGGTCATGGTGCTTTGTCGCATGTGAATAAAAGGGACTATGTGAAGGATTGCATGGCAGGTTTGAATGATCTAGGCTTGGAAGCAGAGTGTATCCCTTCCACTCAGAGTCCATTGGCTAGAATTTAGGCATGGAGTTAACACCTAACAGAGACTTGGGTCAGGTGATCTACCTGTGTCCAGGAAGGGAGAGTAAACTGATGTGGTGGTTTTGATAGCCACTTGATAGGTTGTGTGATAATCATTATTATTTCTTAATGAATGCTCAGTAATTTTTTGTTTGATTTTTACATTTTTGTACATATTTATAAGGCATAATGTGATGTTTTGATTAATGTATACAGTTGGAAGTAAGGCTAGTTAGCATATATGTTACCTCAAGCTTCTTCATTTACTTGAAATGAATATATTCAAAATTCTTCTTACTATATACAAGGCATTATTATTAATTATATTTGCTTTGTTATGCCAGAGATTACAAAGAGTTATTTCTTGTTTAACTGTAGCACTGTACCTGTACTGGTTAGTTTTAATTATCAACTTGACACAATTGAGAATCACCTGGGAAGCGTTTTTTTTTCTATTAAGGAGTTATCTAGATCACTGTGGCTATGGAAATGTCCTTGGGGAACTGTCTTGATTGTTAATTGGCCCACCCCACTGTGGGCAGCACCATTCCCTAGACTGGCCCATGAACTGTGTGAATAAAGAAGTCTGACTCTGTTAAGTAAGGAGGATACATGAGTGAATTCTTTTTTCTCTACACTTGGCTGTAGCTGTGATGTGGCCAACTACTTGAGTTCCTGTCTTGACTTCCCAGAAATGATAGACAATAATCTGGAAAACTGTAAGCCAAGTAAACCATTTCCTCCTCTATATTGTTTTGGTCAGAGTGCTTTAGCCTTAGCAACAGAAATGGAACTGTAACAGTACCTCTTAACCAATATATGTCTATGTTCCTTCAATGCCTGGTCATTATTTCTCAGCCTTTATGGCATTTAATTTTAAAAAATTGTTTATATGTGTGAGTGACATCACATGGTGTTTGTGTTTTGGCATATAAGTTATTTCACTGAACAAAGCATTTTCAAGTTCTATTTAAGTTGATAGCAATTTATTTGTATATACATTTTACTTATCAGTCCAACCATTGAAGAACATTTAGGTTGATTGCATATTTTGACTATTAGGAATAGTGCTATAATATGGAAGCCATTACTATTCTGACGTGTCTTCTTCATCTCTATATCCAAGGCTATGATTATTGGATTGCACAGGATTTTTTCATTTTAGATTTTTTTAGGACCTCCCATACTGTTTTCCAAACAGTGTATATTCTCATGGATAGTGTATAAATCTTCACATTACAATATAAAGTCCACTCCTTTATTAAAATGATGACCTAAGTTCTCTTTTACAGGACTGTAGCTCAAAGCTATGCAAGGCTTTAGTATCCCCTTTCGAAGCAGTACATCAGGATCCTGACTTTTCTTCTTAGGCTCACCATTAGTACTACCGTCTTCAGCAATTTTTCTTATTTTTGGTAGGTATTTCTTAATACAAAAGGAGATAATGCAATCTTGGTGCCATTTGTGCTCCCAGTAGTATAGTTCCCCAATGTGCTAGAAAGTTTTTGTTCAAAATGATACAACCTTAAATTACCTGGGAAGAGAGTTTCAATTGGGAAATTACCTCTATCAGATTTGCTTGTGAGCATGTCTGCAAGACATTTTCTTAATTGCTCATTTCTATAGGAAGACCCATCCCCATGTGGTCAGTGTCAACCCTAACCATACAGGCCTTGGGTATATAAGAAAAATTCTTAAGCAATGCAAGGGGAGTAGACAGTAAGCAGTGTTCCTCTATGGTCTCTTCTTTGATTCCCCTTTCTAGATTCCTGTCTTGAGTTACTGCCCTAGGTTCCCTTAGTGATGTAGTATAAAATATGAGCTGAAATAAACTCTTTTCTACCTAAGTTGGTTTCAGTCCGTGTATTATCACAGCAACAGAAATCTAACTAGGACACATCTGGTCCATCTCTCTCTTATTCTCTTACCTCCATCCCTCTAGGTTCTTTTTGAGAGTCTAACCCACATCATCTTTGTCCAGCACTTATTTAGTTTGTGTTTTACTGTTTTGTTTATCTTAGGGGCCACAGAAATTCCAGACAGTAAAGACAGAAATAAAGAAAACACAGGGTTTGCTTTAGAAAATCTTTGTTTTTTTCCAGCCCATGTGCTGCCTAGTGAAGAAACTACAGACAAGTGATTAAAAACGAGGCTGACAAGTGTTATAATAAATGCGGGCACACCAACTAATGAGAACAGAGAGGAGGAAGAAAAGCAATTGTGCCTGGGGATGGTTTCAAAGCAGAAGCAATTTTTAAGATGAATTTTAAAAGATAAATAATGATTTCCAATGAAAACACATTATAGACAAACACAAGCTCTCTATGCAGCATACAGATGCAATCGATAATAATGAGGATTGAGCTTTGCTGATGCTTTTGGAGTAGGAGGGCAGGGAGGCAGAAAAGATAAATTTGAATTTAGAATGTGAAGCCTTCGGTGGTAACACTTGCATGCTGCACAGGGTCCTGTACTCTTCCCTTATAGCCCAGGAGAAATAGCTGAACAATAATTAGAACCTTGGCTTTTCAAGTTTGATCTCTGGTCACAGTCTCCATCTGTTCTTTCTTTCTCTACTTAGAAAATAAGTAAAAATTCTATTTTGGGAAGCTCACAGAGAACACTTACTGCTTTGTTCAAAGTGTCCCTGTTTCCCTACCTCTCTCTTTTTATTCCCTGACTGTCTGCTAAGTACTTATATAGTGCCAGGTTCTGAGACTACATGACAGGGTTTTGTATGAAGTCTCTGCCTTCAAAGAATCCACCACCTCATATGAGAGGTGTAGTTCTAGTGCCAACTGCATCCTTGACACAATCTAGAATCTTCTGGGAGATGGACCTCTTGGACTGCCTGTGGTGGTTATCTTGCCTATGGAGTTGGTATAGGGATGCATGGGGAGATGCTCGCCCTTGGTGGGACGTCCTGGGCTGAGCCCTAGCATCATTTGCTCACTGCTTTCTTCTGACTGTGGAATAGTGTGGCAGGATGCTTCAGGATCCCACTACCTTGACTTTCCACCATGATAGACTGTATATTACACTGTGAACTAAATTGGATTCCTTTCTGCCTTCAGTTGCTTTTGTCCAAGTATTTTATCAAGAGCAACAAGCAAAGAAACTAAGACAGGAATCAGATAAACAGGCACAGGCAACCACAGTATCAGTTGTTGGGAGAAACAGGTAGGTACCTTGTTCAGTGTCTGGCAGACTTGAAGACATAGGAGATGGTGTTGATTTGATGAGATTTTTAATTCCTTTATTAAATGCTGTGACAGTGAAAGGTTCCTGTGAAGAAATCCTAACTGCTTTGTCCTCAGAGAAAGCAAGTTTGCTGGCTCCACTCATAAGTGACCATTCAGTCATTTGAATTGAGTGAATCCTTAAGTGAAGAGATTCTTAGTGTTATAGTGTGAACTGTGCTGGGGTCGGGGGTGGTCTCCTTTTGGGCAGGGATTCTTTATGTCTTTGACCTCTACATATTGTATTAGTTTCCAAAAATTCTGACCCAAGGAAGAACCACCTAGTGGTGGGATGGAAAGCTTTCAATTCTTGGGAGTCACAAAAGTGACGATTCATCATCCTACTCCTCCCATATAATCTGGATCCACAGTTGCCTATGGAAAGCAGAGACACTAAGATTTCAGTCTCCAATGTGCACTGGCCATGCTCTTGTGGTTTGCCAATGCATTGGTTTTCCAATTAAAGGCTGAATGTGCTTGAAAGGAAACAGTGAGGCTGACCTTGGAGGATGTCCTGTTCTCAACCCCACTGAGTCATCCAAGAATTTATGAGCCAGGTGAGAGATTTCCAGATGTGATGCAATGGTTCCCCAAATGTGACTTTGAGGAAAAGGGAGAAAAACAGTTAGCATCCATCTTCCTTTGTGGAAACATTCTATCAGACCTCCAGCCTCTGTAATGCTTTTTAATCTTATAAACATTGCTCTAATGCTGGACTATTTTTTTTTAGTTGTCCATATAGAACACAAATTACTTTTGCTTTTTTCTACTTTGAAATAAAACCCCTGCTCCTTGGGAGTGATGGCTCTATTGTTCTGGACCACTAAATTGTCCTGGGCTCCCTGGAGCATCGTGAGACCAATTGAGATCCTGTGCATGTTGTTGTGACCTTATGCAGTGACCCCATATAGTTACCCTGCATGCATGCCTTTTTGTGTCTAGTTGTCTCAGTATAAGGTGGAATCCCAAATTTCATTCCTTCCAGGAGTCATTGTGCATCTATTAATGTTGGGAAATTGCTCCCCTATTTCATCCTGCTAATGTGTGAGTGGCACATTCTTTGGCTCTTCTTTCCAAGGCCAGCCTGGTCTATGCCATTCACATTGGTGTATCACAGTTAAGTTTTATCCTTGCATCTCAACACTCCTACTCTATCCATGAAGAACTTCAATGTCTTCATCTCACGTCTGCATTGCATCTGAGACAGACTGCTAGACTTCCCATCTGAATTCCCAGGATACTTAATTTACTGGGTGTTGGCTCTCCTGCCCTCAGACCTCACATTCCAGTGTTCTCCATTCTTTCGTCCATTCTTATGTCTCTGTCAAGAGCTGTTTTCTTCCTCATAGATGATCACTATTTTTCTCACCCTTTATTTACAAAGATTATTCTTATTTCATTTTTATGTTCCAGGCATATATTTATTGCATATGAAAGTCCAGACAGCATTGTATTCATTTCTTTTGTATTTACATGGGTGAAATTCACTGAATGCTTGGATGGAGGTCTTTCATCAGTTTGGGAAACTACTTGGCTACTGTGTCTTCAGATATAATGTACTGTAGTGTGCTTCTCTTGATCCTTCTAAGACTTCATGTTCACACATATGTGCTTATGCTTTTAATGTACTGTGGGTTTTTTGTTTGTTTCATATAGGTTTGGTTATAGTTATTCATTTTTCATTTTTTTGAGACAGGGTCTTACTATGTAGGATGAGCTGGCTTAGAACTCTATATGGAGATAAAGCTGGCCTCGAACTCACAGAGAACACTGCCTCTGACAGGCATATAGTGCTTGTCCTGCTTGGTCATTTCATCTATCTTCTCTCTTCTCCAGCTCCCATGTCTTATGACGCATCCTATTCTCTATTGTGTTTTCTTTGGGTCTAATCTGACATATGGTACATATGTTAGAGTGTAAATTTAATATCTTTCTGCTTTTGTTTATTCTCAAATAACCATTTTATCGGTTTGCTGTAGATTTTGCTTCTCTGATGAGCTTCTTTATTCAAATCATTTCCCTAGGTTTATTCTCTCCATCACGTCAGAACCTTTTCTACCCCAGGATGGGAAAGGGGGCTGTTGATCATGAGCTGCTGTCCTAGGAACTCTCCCTTCTCTGGAAAGTTAGAACATTTAGTTTTTGTTTCCCAGCTCTATGAAGGTTTTCAAACTTCTTTAGCTTTCTGTGGGGTTTTAGGGGGACATTTTGGTCTGCTGTGACCTGTTCACCCCTGTGTAGCCCTGGTTCCTTGATGCTTTCTATGGCTGCTATCTCACTGTCTTTGATTAATTTTTTGTGACTGTCTGGAAAATGGAAAGGAGATTTTTATCCTTAACAAATTCAGTATGTCTGAGGCTTGGAGGTCTCCAAGAAGGTGGGACCTTTCACAGTACTGACATCAGTACAGTGCAGAAGACCTATTGGCTAAAACATGCCCTGCTCTCCTTTTAAACACATAGGCAAAAGACTCTAGTGAGCTGTTGGGACTGTCGATCCAAGATTCTAAAACCATCCTTCTGTAGTGCTTCATCTAAAGCTTCTACCTTAGGCTTAGTTGCATATGTTCTATGATGTCTACTGTCCCACAGTTCCTTTGGGACCTTGATCATAATCCATCTTATGATCTATTGGGATGCTCTAATTCTGGTTCAGACATATTATAAGGTCTAAATTTTACTCATGTTTAGTCCTGCAGGATGATCTTGCCAGAGAATATGGTCTCATTAACATAACGGGGGAATTAATTTACTTAACTGTTACTTATGAAATTTACAAATTCAAAACTTACTAAGCACCTACTGTGTTCCTGGTTTCTTGCTATGTGCAAGAGACAGAGAAGAGAGGAAGGCTGTTATTGTTTTGTATTCATACGATACAAGGCAAAATGGGGAATCGAGAGGAATGAATGACTCCTGTGGGTACTTCCTCATGTCTTATGAGTCAGAAAACAAAATCTAAAATGGTAAAACAACTGATGAGATTGCTCAGTGGATGAAGGTGTGTGCTGCAGACTGCTACCCGAGTTCAATACCCAGAACCCACGTGTAGCAGTGGAAGGAAATAACCAACTCCTATAAGGTGCCCTGTCTTTCTGTCTGTCTGTCTGTCTGTCTGTCTGTC
>NW_021604657.1:686736-732190 GCF_004785775.1 Grammomys surdaster
TGTGTGTGTGTGTGTGTGTGTGTGTGTGTGAGTGTGTATATGTGTGTGTGTGAGAATGTGTGTGTATGTGTGTGTGTGTGAGTGTGTGTGAGAATGTGTGTGTATGTGTGTGTGTATGTGTGTGTGTATGTGTGTGTGAGTGTGTGTGTGTGTGAGAGAGAATGTGTGTGTGTATGTGTGTGTGTGTGAGTGTGTGTGTGTGTGTGAGTGTGTGTGTGTGTGAGTGTGTGTGTGTGTGTGTGAATGTGTGTGTAGAGGTGGGAGTGATTTTTTCCTCTATTTCTTTCTGCTCCTATCATTTCTAATCATAAATAAATCATCATCAAGAGTCTCTAGTTTGGGAGATACAGTGGGTCTCTCACCTTGGGTGTGGCTAGCAGGGTGGTATCGCTTTGGTTTTTGCTTGCTTTTATGTGAGCTGCAGTGTTCTGAGGGATAACTGCTCAAAGGAAACTGACAGTTGAAGATGAAGGTCAGTTCCCAGAGGCTTTCTGTAGAATGTGATAATATCAGTCCATACCAGCAGAGCTGGGGGAGGATGGTGAGAGCCAACTGTCAGGGATATTGATGCAGAAACCTCCCAGTAAAGATAGACTTGATATATGGGCAAAGAGAGCTGAGAATTGCTATGTGCCGGTACCACAGACCCTGATAACAATCCAATTGAAATGCCTGTGCCACTAGTTTGAGGAATATATACCTTTATTCCTGCACTCTTGCATCTGTACAATCCTTTCTTCATGCAACATGCTGCTTCCCCAGCCCCAATGCATCCTTACATGCTACATTCTTATTTTTATCGTTAAATCATGATCAAATCTGCAGATGATAAAAAAAAAATCCAGGCTACGGTTTCTAATTTCTTCTACAATGAAGTCCAAGTATCAAGGCTTGATTAACTACTCTCTGAGACCCTATCTGAGCTGGTGAACCCACTCTGACGCTGCCTTGTTCCACTGTTTGCCCTCATGGCACAAGATGTCACCTCGTGAAGCTGTCCAATGTTTACCAAACAGACCTGTTCCTGTTCAGGAGATCCCTTCCCCTGTAATGTCTTTCCCATCATCTTCGCTTGGTCTATACTTCCCTAATTTCAAATGACTATCATTGAGGTTTTCCTCAGTATAAAACTGGAAGGCACTTTTCCAGTCTTAGTAGGTACGCTTTACACTTCGTGAGAAGGTGGCTGTTTGCTAAATCCTTACAGCTTGCAAGCTATTAACATATGTGTGTTCCATTCTACTTTCTTCTGCTGGAACATTGAGGTTCTCATTTGAACCACCATTTGCCCACCCACTCATGGGGACGAGTGTGGTGGCTCATACAATGGAATGGAGTTAAACAATGCTGAAAAATACCACCTAATATGGCATTCAAGCAATTTAATGCACTAATGTGAAGGTACACTTAGAAAAGAAAATGCCACTCTTTATTTTATGGCACATTAACACTGCCATCCTGTTTTGTTTTCTTTTGTTTTTGTTTGTTTGTTTGTTTTTTAAATCATGGAACATTTACAGTTTATATTTACTTAAAGAGTTCTTTTAGAGTATGAGTACTTACTTGTAACATTATATTACTTACATAATCTCGAAAGGCAAAATAGTAAGGGTGTCCTAAAACCATCTCGTATTCAAAATTATTTGTCTAAAACAGTTTTATGTTAGTTGTTGTATATTTTCCCCATAAATCATTATCCTCCAAGCCACCAAGAACTCAGTTGCTTTCTCATGTGTTTTCAAGCTAATGGCTCAACGATGCAGCATTTTATGTTGGCAGATTATTCTTCACATCTATTTGCTTGTGTTCTTATTATCACATAATTAGTTGTTTTATTATGAAATTTTCATTTTTTTATTTTGATCATTCTCATTCCCATTACCCTGTCTCGTCCCCTGACTCCTGCTGATCCATTTCTTCTTCCCAAGGAGTCCTTCATCTACTTTCCTGTCTCACTGTCCTTCCTCCCTCCTCCCTCCCTTCCTTCCCGGCAATGCAGTGGGTTTGAGATTATTTATTGCCACACAGGTGAAGGGTTATTTACAGATACACAGGCTGCTTACTCATCACTATGCTACTAAGGAAGTATTCTCCTCCCCCAGAGATATTTGAACATGCTCGAGGTGTCAGCGAATAGCCTTCAGGGGCTGGAAGGATGGCTCAGCAGTTAAGAAGGTTTCTTTCCCTTTCCAGAACCCACACTGGGTGATTCACAAACTGCCTACTATTTGAACTTTATTGGATCTGACACCCTCTCCTGGCCTCCAGGGCAACTGTACACATGGTGATTGGATGCACACACACACACACACACACACACACACACACTTATTATTTTTATAAAACGACAAAATTAAAAAAAAAATCTTTCAGATGACTAGGATTGGTGTTTATTCCTCAAATAGTTCCTATGTGGTTGTCAGTGCTTCCATAGTACTGGTACCAACTTCCTGACTGCACACAGAAGGGAACTCTATGACAAACTTCCCAAAGACTTCATTATAGCATAATAAACATAAAAACTTAATTAGGAAGCAGCAGGGAAAAGATTAGATTGACATATGCACAAACCACTTGTCCTTTTGTCCCCAAAACCAAAGACACAAAAAGGAAATCTCAAAAAGAAATGAAATCACAACAGTACTAGAATCTAGGGCAGAGGAGTGTCATCTAAATAGAAATTCATGAAATACGTATTTCTATGTAGGACAGACACTCTCAAGTCAGAAGAGCAGAGACCTCTCTTAAACTCATGTTTAGAGAACATAGCAGAATGAGCCAGATGTGGTAGAATACACACACACACAAACACACACACACACACACACACCTTTGCAAGTGCATGAACTTGGGAAGCTGAGGCAGGAGGATTGGAAATTCTAAGCCAGTTTCAGCTACATAGTGGTACCCACCCAATAAGTAAACAAACACATAATTTAAATGAAAGATAGAACTCAGACAAAGGCATGTTTAAGGAATAAAAAGTAGTTTACATAAAGAAAGAATTTGGACAGTAACTTTAAATAGGCAAGAGGGCCAAGACAGTCTCTTCTAAATAGTCACTTTGATCTTAAACATTAACAGTAAGTAAGAATTAGTGGGGCAGAAATACAAGTAGAAGACTCCTTAGGCGAAAATTAACAGGCTAGGAGACTGAGTCATAAAATTCCTCTAGAGTATAGTACAAAAGGGATAGGAAGTATGAGTCAATGAAGGAATCTAGAGATATAAAGGAAACATCTACAAGATTCTGCATTCTTTAAGAAGCAGTATGTGGCACATAGCAGAAGAAAATCAAAGCATGTTCTGTCTTTAGAACTGCAGATTCATGAACGTGTCAAAAGGGTGGAAGAAGGCCAACAAGCCTTCCACTGGCCCCACAATAGCAGGATTTGAGAACCAGCCTAAAGTGGGGGTCGAGGGAGCACAGAGACAGAGACACAGAGAGAACTCAAATTGACACACCATTTGGTTAGAACTACAGTTGTAGTGAAATTGTCTTTGGTGGTCCAGGTTGCTGAAAGCAAATGAGAATTTAGGTTTAAAGTTCTAAGAAATATAAGGAAGAACTAGAGAATTTATTTAAAGGCAATACATGAGATTACTCCTATTTCCCTAAAGATCCATCAGAAAATTCTAGAACTAATAAATACCTTCTGAACAATAGGAAGATACAAATTTAAAATATAGAAAATGTTAGGTTTTCTATATACCAGTGATGAATACTCTGAGGCTGAAACTGGGAAGATAATTTCACTTCCCTTAGCTTAAAAAATAAAATGCCCCTCCCCCAAAAGCTACTTGAGGATATGAGAGATCTCTATAATAAAATTTCTAAAGAAATAAAAGAAACTAAAGATGGCAAAAGCTCCCATGCTCATGAACGTCAAGACTTAAAATAGTAAGATTACTGATTTATTAGAAGCGAATCTACAGATCTAATGTAATTCCCATGAAATGCAATTCTAATGAAAAATTTAAAGGTATAGAAAAGGTAATCCTAATATTCATGTAGAAGCCCGAAGATGCCTATTAGCTAAAGCAATTCTCAGCCAAAGAACATTACTAGAGGTACCACCATCACCTATGACTTCAAGTTACAGTACAGAGTAACAAACATGATAGAAAAGCAGACATGTGGATGAGTGAAAGAAAATGAAAGATTCGTCAATAAACCTACACAACCACAGCAAAATATTTGCACCGGAGAAAAGAAAGTCCATTCAACAAATGGGACAGGGGAAACTGGGTGTCCATGTGTAGAGTAAAGGAACCAGATGCTCATGCCTCACTCCACGAAAGGCAATCATATTGTATCAGAAACATTAATGTAAGACCTGACATTCTTAAATGGTTAGAGAAAAAAATGGGAAACACTTCATTCCAGTGGTTGGGTGTAGGTATCTGGTGTGTCTCAGTCAGCTGCTGGTAAGTTGGGGGCCTCTATGGTTGAATTAGGGGGAAGGATTGAAGAAGCTGAAGGGGAGAGTGACTCTATAGGAAGACCTGAAGTCTCAACTAATGCAGACCTCAGGGAGCTCCCAGAGACTGAGCCACCAATCAGGAGAATACATAGGCTGGTCCAATATATAACAGAGGACTCCCTGGTCTGGCCTCAGTGGGAGAAGATGCACTTAATCCTCAAGAGATTTGAGGTCTCAGGGAACAGGGAGGCCTGGTTGGGGGAAGCCCCTCTTGGAGGCAAGGGAAGGAGGAATGGGTGAGGAATTGTGGGAGAGGGGACAGGGAGTAGGGTAATGACTAGAATGTAAATAAATAAAATAATTTTTAAAAATGGGACACTTCACGGCATAAACACTTGACAAAGACTCTCCAAAAAGGCCTCCATTAGCTCAGGGGAAAAAACTGAGAATGGACAAATGGGATTTCGTGAAACTAAAAGGGTTCTGCAGAGCAAAGGAAATATTCAAGTGAAGGACAGCCCAGAGAAGAAGTTGCTAGCTCTACTACTAAGACTCGATTCAATTCCCAGCACCAAAATAATAGCTAGAAAGAGAAACACTCTCCATAATGAAAACTTGCTAGGGAGAAAGAAAGGCTATTGAAAGAGGAGAATGCACAGATGGTGTGGAAATATGTAGAAAGCACTGAACCTCACCTAGGATTAGATAAATAAAAAGCCCACTCACCAAGAGACTGCAAATTAAAACATAACAGCAGAACAAAACTGGACACATAAGTGGAAGCACAGAGGAACACTACAGCAAGATGCAGGAACACTGTAGATAGGATGCCTTTCTCCAACACTCTCTTGCTATTGATTTATGATAAAACCTGGTGAAATTACTGGAATTGGCGAAGGGGCTTTCCTGGTTTATAAAATATATGTCCTGTTGTGAATGTCATGCCTTTAGTTTCCACTGAAAAGGAAAAAGAGATAGATACCTACCTTTAGACAGTCAGGTAATATGATCTACCAGGAAAACAAAGGACAGAGACATCTCAAGATTACCTTCTCAGCAAGCATACAAGTGAAAACCCATGCAGTCAGCATAAAACACACACAGTAGCATAGCATCTTTTCACAATTTTAGAATTACCAAGTATCATCTCATATCTGAATTCTGAAACTATTAGACAGAGCCTCATTCTAAGAAACAAAAGATAATTAAATAGCAGGAAAGTTAACAGTCTCTTAAGTAGGGGCATAGTCTGGTGCAATAGCCTTCAGGCATTTTGCCATGGGTGAAGGATGGGCCCATGAGCCTACTCCCTATCCCTCCCAGGGGAGCTAATAGGATTGTTTTTGAGGATTTGGGGGAGAGAGGAAGTTGTTGCAGCCACTGGTAAGGTACTCATGCTCCAGTGGACAGCATCGCACCCAGGACCATGTGAGCACCTCCAGTTATGCACACTGGCTCACAAAACAGAAACAAAAATAAAGCAAGAAAGAAATGAAAGTGGGATGGGCACTTGTGGGAGGAAGTGCGGCTGTGACTGGTGGACAGAGGGATATGGGTGTAGCCAGGATGGTTTTGTCTACATGCGTGAAATTGTCACAGAGTAATAAGAAACAATATGTTATCAAATTAAGAAGTAAAGAATTCAGACAGGTATGTTGTGTTGTGAAATGGTGCTGGGCAGAGCATAATAGTTGTAGAAATCTCAGGATGAATTACAAATATGCGAAAATAACATGGTGAAGTTTAGGATACACTAACCGACAAATGTCCTTGAAACTGTTTCTGTTTAATTTAGTCAGAATGTTGATGTTAGTGATGTAAACAGGTTAAAAACTCCTTCCAGTGCAAGTAACTTAACTCCTGAGGAGGCTGGGTTGATGATGCTATACCCCTTTTTTTTGTTTTTTGTTTTTTTTTTTGTTTGTTTTGAGACAGGGTTTCTCTTTATTCCCCGGGCTGTCCTGGAACTCACTCTGTAGACCAGGCCGGCCTTGAACTCAGAAATCTGCCTGCCTCTGCCTCCCAAGTGCTGGGATTAAAGGCATGCACCACCACTGCCTGGCTTGATGATGGTATAAAGTCTACAGTTTTTGTAAATCCTTATAATATGGATAGGAAAATTTCCCCTTAAAAGTGATGCCAGACTATAAAACCTATCCCTACTGTGGCCACACACACACACACACACACACACAAACACAAACCCTGGACATATGAACACATACACACACAAATAATACACTTATACACACACACACACACACATACACACAAAGAACCCACACACAGGACTGCGTACACATATACATATTCATACACACACAGAAACACATATACACACACAAACACACACATACACATACCGGCCCTATACACACACACACTTATTCACATATATATATAAACAGAAATACACACATACACACATAGACCCTATACACACACACACTCATATACATATACACATGCAAACACACACATGCACACACTCTACACATACACACAAACACAGATATGCACATACACTCTATACACACATTCACACACACACCCTGTAATACACACACACAAATAATACACTTATACACACACATACACACAAGCATGAGGTTCACATGAAAAACTACAAGAGATCTATGGAAAATAATTGAAGAATATAAGCAAATAAAACAATTATTGAACCAGAAGCCCTGGTGGCATAATGATGCTGACTTTAAAAGGTCATGTATAGTCATATATACTATTTCACAGAATTCCAATTAGGAAGCAGTGAAGGAGAGAATCTACAAAGTTTGCTATCAAATTTTCTTAACATTCCTATAGAATAATGACAAAGAAATATCTAGTTAAACCCTGACAGAAGTAAAGGTAGAAGGCTTTGTGCTTGTGATAAGCTAATGAAATACAATAAGAATGTCACCATCTCTGGATAGGAATGGATTCTAGGTCAGCTGAAAAGCCAGGCTGGAAGGACAGTTCTGGTAAGAGCATTTGCTGCTCTTGTAAGGACCTGAGTTCTGAGCACCCACATTGAGTGGCACACAATATCTTCACCTCCAGCTTTAGGGAATGTGAGGACTACTGGACCCATGAGCATACACACCATTAAAAAGAAATTAAATCAGACTCAAGAAAGTAGACTCCAGACAACCAAATTACCCTATTAAAAAATGGGGTATAGAGCTTAACAAAGAATTTTCAATGGAAGAAACTCGAATGGCCGAGAAGCATCTAAAGAAATGTTCAGCATCCTTAGTCATCAGGGAAATGCAAATCAAAACAACTCTGAGATTCCATCTCACACCAGTCAGAATGGCTAAGATTAAGAACTCAGGTGATAGTAGATGCTGGCGAGGGTGTGGAGAAAGAGGAACACTCCTCCATTGTTGGTGGGACTGCAAGATGGTGCAACCACTTTGGAAATCAGTGTGGCGGTTCCTCAGAAAATTGGACATAGCATTACCTGAGGATCCAGCTATACCACTCGTAGGCATATACCCAGAAGATGCTCGAACATATAACAAGGACATATGCTCAACTATGTTCATAGCAGCCTTATTTATAATAGCCAGGAGCTGGAAAGAACCCAGATGTCCTTCAACTGAGGAATGGATTCAAAAAATGTGGTATTTTTACACAATGGAGTATTACTCAGCTATTAAAAACAATGAATTCGAGAGGTTCCTAGGTAAATGGATGGAACTAGAAATTATCATCCTGAGTGAAGTAAGCCAATCACAAAAGAACACACATGCTATTCACTCACTGATTATTGGATATTAGCCCAGAACCTTGAAATGCCCAAGATGCAACTCACAGGCCACATGAAGCTCATAAAAAAGGAAGACCAAGTGGGGGTGATTCAGTTCTTCTTAGAAGGAGCAACAAAATACTCAAGGGAGCAAATATGGAGACAAAGTGATGGACAGAAACTGAAGGAGGGGCCATTTGAAGACCTTTCCACCTGAGTATCCATCCCATGTGCAGTCACCAAAGGTAGATGCTGATGTGGAAGTCAGGAAGTGCATGCCGATAAGGGCCTGATATGGATGTCTCCTCAGAGGCCTTCAAGAGTCTGACATAGTCAGAGGCAGATGCTCACAACTAGTCATTGAACTGATCATGAGGTTCTCAATGGAGGAGTTAGAGTGAGGACTGAAGGAGCTGAAAGGGTTTGTGGCACCATGAGGAGAGCAACAATACCAACCAACCACAGCTCCCAGGGTCCTAACCACCAGCCTGGGAGCACTTATGGAGGGATCCAGGGCTTCAGCTGAATATGAAAGAGTGGAGGGCCCTGCCGGGCACAGGTGGAAGATGAGATCCTTGACCTCATGAAGGCTGGACACCCCAGGGGGTGGGAATTTTGAGGGTGGGGAAGTGGGAGTGGGGGGGGGGTAGGTGGGGGTTACATCCACGGAGAAGAAGGAGGAGGGGTAAGGGGGTGGGGGGTTCCCGGGTGGGTGGGGGATGGGGTAAGGGGATAACATATGAAATGTAAATAAAATATCCAATAAAAAAATCAAAAAAAAGAGAAATTAAATCTTAGTGCAGAAAGATATACCTGAAAATAATAATGTGACTTCTGTCAGAGACTGCACTCTAATTCAGTTGAAATAATGCACCATATAGTTTCAACAACTGAACAACTAACATAACTACTGTTTATTTTAAAATCTTTAAAGATTAAGTGTCAGCAAAATTAAAACAACTATAAAAATTCAATAAAATAAGATCTTATAGATAAAATCTAAATGTAGCAAGAACTTCCTAATAATGACTTAAAACTTGCATTGAAATAAAGAGAAAGAGAAGAAGAAGAAAGGAAGGAAAAGATAAGGCATTTCCACATTCAAAATAAATCATGGCAGCAGCTAACATAAACCATGCAAATTAATGCATTAAAATTGGGGACAATGTAATGGTTCTATTGCATAAAGGATTAATTTCTGAAAGATACAAAGGATATAAGCAAAGAAAAAAATTAGACAACTCTAGAGGAGAAAAATGTAATTGTCAAGGATTACGGTTTTAAAAATTCAATTTCCCAAGCCTTATACATATTTCATCTGACTTATCCGGATTTTATATTTTCATGGTGTTTTAAAACCTAAGCGTTTTAAAGAATTTTTTTTTAAAAAATGAGATTTTCATCTCAGAAGTCTTTAACTTTGTAATTTTAACACATCAAGGTTATTGTGACAGAAAATTTAACACGGCTGATTTCCTATGAATGATTTACTGGGAACGCAAGCCTAAGTGCAGAGATAACATGGGAAAGCTTCTTCTAGAATACATGATCTTCTCTGTCAGGTGACATGATGCTCTCAGCTTAGTTTTGCTTTTCTGGTGATTTTCCATACCATCTGCAGAGTCTCCTATAGGATCCACTGCACAAACTCTTGTGGACGTAACACTATTGATACTTCTCCATTAAACAGTATCTTTCTTATGAAACTGCCTGGAGGTAGAAATGTCAGTTTCTTTCTTAGATTTTAACAACCTGGTACAGTTTTAATGAAGTTTAAGTATGTAGCATATGTGTGAGTTGCATAGTCCTGTAGATGGTTAGGGATGGAAAGGGGCATTTCCCTTTTATATTTATCCTGTGTGTGTGTGTGTGTGTGTGTGTGTGTGTGTGTGTGTGTGCTCAGCATGTGTAAGTGTGTAAGAAGATCAGAGGACAACTTATAGGAGTGGATATTGTCTTTTGACCATCGGGGTTTCACAGGTCATTTTCCAGGTATACAGCAAGTGCTTTTACAAGATGAGCCATCTTGGCTCTGAGCATCTTTTGATAAGACTATAAATGAATCTGAAAGATGCCCAAAGAGCTCAGTTTCCTATGCAATAGACAGAGATTCTACCGTCAGAATGGGGAAGGACAGGAATAAGGAAGGTTTAGAATCGTATTTTCTTAGTGTGCTTGTCTGTGAAACCAGTGATCCTTCCACAGACAGACCTAAATTTTCCTCTAAACTTAGGCCATTTTTTTTCTAACTCTTTCAAAACAACAACAGCAGCAGCAGCAGCAACAACAACAACAACAACAACAACAACAACAGAGACAGCTCATTGAACTACATAAGCCTGGACCATAAAGGGCAAAAGGACATCATCTGATGACAACCAGACCTTGCACATCTCTTGGTAACTTCCTTGTCAGGGTTATCAAGGGCCTCTTGTTAGTCACTTCCAGTGATAATAACTTCTAAGAGAGATGCTTGTATCTTTATCACTGGGTAAGTAACTTAATGTGAGTCAGCTGGACTTTCTCTCTGTCTTCTCTCTCTCTCCTGATTTTCCAGTCAGTTAAAGTCACCCAGAGTGAGTCACAGATGGCTTGATACCTTTTCGGCTCTCTTGACTGCAAAAACAGAATCTTCATTCCACTTCCCTTTTTAGCTTCGTATCACCTTCCCTGTGTGTGTTACTCCTTTATTTGAAGGAGTTTTCAGATGTTAGGGTTCTGAGTATCTAGGATTCATTCCTATTTGTCAAATTTTCCGTTACATTTGGGTGCTGAGGACGAAGTAGCCAGAGCTTGGTCTGCTCACTGGAGAGTTGTGACTGGAGAAAACAGGGGAGGTTTGTCCCCCTCCTGCCAGATGCCACCTTCCTCCAGTTAGCTGCTCTGCTTATGTCCCAGGGGTGCCTGGGCTGGGTCAGCCCGCCTCTGATCCCACCTGCCCCAGGTGTCATTTTTAAAGTACAAAGTTGTCACCTCAATTCTTCATCTACCAGATTCTCTCTGGGCCACATTTTGTCCTCTTTCCTAAACCTTTCTATTTTAAATTGTGCTTTGCCTATAACCAAATTTGCCTAAAACAGACTCTCTGTAATTGAGTTAGATATTAAAATGTAAAAATCCAAATAAGAGTTTACAAACATCACACTTGGAAAGAACGCTCCTGAGAGTAATGTTACTAACTACAAAACTTGGCTCTGCCCATCATCAACAGTGTTTGAACCCTTGAATTAGTCTCTTTTTCCCATAGGTCAGGTAGCTAATGTAATGGCAAGCAGGATTCACCAATGGGAGAACCTCCTTTACAGCCAGGCTGGGCTCAATGCAAAAAGGCATGTATAACCTCTCCTAAAGCAACCATCCTGTCCTTCCCTGGATGCTCACAGGCTATTCCATGACCATTTGCTGCTGGTTACTCTTATGTTTCAGTTCAAAGAGAAAGTTGACTTTTCCCCCCCCAGTTCTGAATAAAGGTAAGAACTAAATAAGCAGAAGTAAACCAAGATACTAAGACTAACATGCAGAAACTCAATCAGTGTGTCTAGTGTATGCATCCTCAAGGTGAAATTCCTGCAATACTTCACTCCTGGCAAAGTGCTCAGCTGATTTGGAGAAAGTCAGCTATTTTTGTTTCTCCAACTGCAGAGATAGAGAACTTCCATCCCTGATATCTGTAACGCTACTCACAGCCCACAGGGCTACATTTTTTTTTCTTTATTGACATTGTATTGTGTACCAGGCAGGTATGTATGTGTTTGATGTGTGAAGGATGCACACATGCCATGAAGTGCCTGCCCAGGACAACCGTAGGTGTTAGAACTCATCCTCTACCTTTTTGACACAGGGTCTGTTGTTGACAGTTGCATGCACCAGAATATCTGGCCCCTGAGTTCCCAGCATGTTTGTCTCTCCTTCCATTTCACCACAGGGGCACTGGGATTATAGAAGTGCAGAAGGACTTCTGGATTGAGGTAGGTCCTAAGGATTCAAAATCAGGTCCTCAGGCTTGCAGGGCAAAGGATCACTTTACCCATAAAGCCATCTGCCCATCTGTGTTCCTAGGGCCCACCCCAGAATGTGTGTGTGGGGGGATGGAGTTAGAGGGGTGCTCCTTTGAGTGCACATGAGCATATGGGAGCCAGAGGCCACCTTCAAGCATCATTCCTTGATGTCTTCCACCTTGTTTTTTGAGATAGGGTTGTTCACTGGGATGTGAGGTTGGTGGATTAGCTGGACTGGCTCGCCCACCATGTCTGGCTTATTCTATGGCTTCTTCTTATGTGGATCAGACTCCGGTCTTCACTCTTGGGCAGGCTTTCTGGCTAAGCTTTCTTCCCAGACTCACTCAGTAATCTCTGGTAAATATTCAGTTCAACAGATTCCAGGTAGGACCCAGAAATCTGCATCTGTCAGAATCTCAGGTCCTGCTGCTGCTGACCAATATGAGAAGTATTCATCCCCTGACATTTTTCAAGGTGCTTAATACAAAGTGCCCAGTTGCCCATCCCCTTCTCATATAGGAATTTTAAAAACCATCATCATGCCAGTTGTAGCATTTCTACTCACCTCTTAATCAGGCTAAATGGTTTAAGAAACTGTTTACTAGGGTACATGGTTGAGAAGCAGTTTCAAACTGCAGGGGTCTTTGGTCCTCATTAATACTTAAATTTCCCTGAACCCAGAGGAAGGCAAGGCTCAACAGTGTAACAGAGAATCAAGTGGAAACAAACAGACCCATTCAGAGCGGTGGGAACATGCTAACACTCGCGTTAAATGTTAACTCCCTTTAAAAATAAAAATAACACAGAGAGTAATCTCTGGTGGGGGGGATAGATGGCTCTAGATTAGGCAAATTCTGTTGTTTCAGGTGGTTAACCTTGTTGTTCCAAACCCCAGCCTGGAGTTAAAAAACAAAACCACAAGCCTGAAGGTCAGTCCTTAGCACAGTAGTCTGAATGGGGCCCTATTAACGGTAACTAAATACCATGGACTTGGGACATCGGGACTGTGGCCCTTTGGCTTCTCAGAAGAACTTAAAGATAGCTACACGGGGAACATGAGCAGCTAGCTTGTTTTTCATGGGGAACTCCATGGAAATATCTCCCACAGGGAGATACTCATTTGACCTGCTGTCTCTTGGAAGCTCATTCCTGGAGTCAAGTATGTGATTGGACTGGGGTATGTGTGTGACATTAGTTTCGGGCTATCTCTGGACAGGAACCTGACAGAGGTACTTAGAAATGAATTTCTACAGTTCCTTCCTATTGGCTTTCCTGGTAGATAGAACCTCAGCAGTATGAAATGTTAGCTCAGGGATGGACTTGCTCAACCATGTCACTGAAAGGCCAGCAGAGTGAATACTGTCACAGCTGATATGTTGCTAAGTTGAGAAAATGATCATCATGGTGATGACTGCAGAGATGTCAGCTCTGGGAAATGTGATCAAGTCTTGAAGGACACAAACAGGTGAGAGGGCAGGGAAGAGAGGGAAGAAAGGCATCTGAGGGTTCAATTTGGTGTTCTAAAGAAGATGAACACCACTGCAATCTCCCACTGTCAGAAACAGGCATCTTCATAGCCACACTCTCAGGGACCTTGACTTTGGGCATCATCACAGGTGTGTTACCTTTTCATGCATAGAAGTTCCCTAGAACTCGGTTGTGTGTAGATCAGAAGCCACAGATCCACCAGCAGGAAGCACCAGGGCAGAGGTTTTTAAAAGCTATTGTGGAAATATTTGCAGCTCATGACTCAGATTGTTAGAGGCCATGCATTGGTAATGACAATTTGTACTTCTGATGTCTCCAGCTATGGAGAATGGAAGAGTCAGAGGCTGGACCAGAAAACAGAGACAGGAGATTAGGTTGTGGGGCTAAATGAAAACTAAAGGTTATAATTGTCAGAGGCTAGAGAGATGGCCTAGCATTCAAGAACAAACGTTGCTCTTGCAGAGGACCTGGATTTAGTTTCCAGCATTGACATGGTATTTCAAAGCCATCCATAACTTCAGTTTCAGGGGCTTTGATCCCCTCCTCTGACCTTTGCAGGTACCACACACATACACACATGTGGTGCACAGTCATACATTCAGGCAAATCATGCATATATATCTTAGAGAATATAGTTGTAGCTATACTTGGTTTGAGAATCTGGGGAATGAATATAAAGATGTACATCAAATGATTACATATACTCAGGTACACACACATACACACACACATAAACATATGTCATACATACACATACACACATACACACACACACATATACACAGAGAGAGGGGATGGTAGGAGAGAGAGAGGGAGGGAAGGGGGAAGGGAGAGAGAGAGAGGAAGGGGAAGAGAGAGAGAGAGAGAGAGAGAGAGAGAGAGAGAGAGAGAGAGATTTTCTACAAGAACAAATGAAGAAAAGCCTTAAAAATGAATACCAGAAATTACAAGAAAATTAAGCTGAGTACAGTAGGACACTCAAGAGCCTGAAGCAGGAATGTCAAGGGCAGCCAGAGCTCTGGGGACATAAGGTGTGGCTTTTCAGTGACAACTGTATATCTGTATATAACATCAGCAGCCTCATTCGTTCACCAAGTTATAATCAGGTGTAATTGTTCCTTTGGTCTGCTGTCTGTGCCCTAACTGACGTTTTGCTCACAGCTCCTTAGGAAAAGTCACACCCACTGGTCCATAACCTGAGAACCTGGAAGAAGTTTATTCACACCATAATTCTGTTAAGCAGCTGGGCATGTGACATTAGGTCTATTATTTCAGATGTATTCCATGGCTCTGACCCCAAAGCTCGGGAGAATTTGAAAATTCTAGAAATCAGGTCTCTTATGATTGTTTTACTGGGAAATGTGAATGAGTTAGGTGAGACAGGCTTGGAATCATTCCATCTCCCAGAAATTCAAATGCAGAGAATAACTTCTCAATTATTCATTCATCCCCCGATTTAATCAGTTGATAATCTCTGGGGAGAACTCTTTACAGGTACTGAGCTGGATGGGGAAATCAATAAGGCAGAGTCTCTTACAATTCTCCCTCGAAGAGCTATAGGAAAGTTCTGGAGAGAGCAGAAGCAGAACCACTCGCTGTGAATGATGAGCTTCCCCTGAGGTGAGGTTTGAGCTGAGTGTTATGGAATGGAAACAAGCTGGCTGCGGGCATATAGTGAGAAAGATTGCTGCAGGAAGTGGGGGCTGCCAGTGCAAAAGGAAACGTTTTTAAAATCTGAGGTTGAATCGGCAGGCTGTCCTATATATCAGCAAAGGGATAGCTGTTCTTTCTTGCATGGAAGATATTTCCTGGGCCATTAACAGGCAAGGATCCTTCTAGGTCTGGATGTGAGCCCTCCCCAAGGACTGAACACTGCCACCCTCTCACCCCCCCAGCCCCTGCCAGGGATGTTTGCTTTGGTCCTTTAATCTCTTCTAAAGCTCATGAAAAGTCTGTGTGATTCTCATTAAATGTTGAGTTAGAGAAACACATGTGTATTAAATGCTTATCCAGGTGTTGCAAATAAGCATGTGTCGAGCTAAGATGGAAGGGAAGAAAGAGAGAGAGAGTGTGGGGGGGGGGAGGGAAGGACTGAAATCCTGATTGTCCCCAGGTCCTCTGTGAAGCCCTCATCAGGTGCTACTTTCTGGCTTTCAGACTGAGAAACTCTGACCCTTGGTCCAGGATGCTAAGAGAATACCAATTTAGTTTGCTAAATCTGTGTTTAGTGGTAGTGTGAGGCTCTGAGGATAAAAATGTGCCTTCCTTCGGTGCTTCAGTGACTGGGGAACCTAAAATGGTTCTACCTGACTAGAGCTACACTATTCTTCTTCTCCTAGCTTCCCTTGTAAGCAGCTCACCCCTTCTATAACAGTGTGAAGTCAGCAGCTTAAGGAAGCATTGTAGGGCAGATAGAGTGAACAGGAAGATGGTTTCTGAGCTCACTGAAGCCAGTTCTAGCAGTTAACAGCCTACAAACTAGGAGAATGGCTATGCAGATCCTAACTCCTCGTTAACATTAACCAGAATCATATAAAGCTTATCAGTAATTGCACCCCTTCCCCATTCCCCAGTATTCACACTCACCAACACCCACAAACAGCTGAGCAAATACTTACTGACACTGAAAGTTTTTGTCTGCCTATGGCCCTCAAGAATTCTAAATGGACTTGAAAATTATAGGAAGAGTACACTTTAATTAAAAGGGGGGGGGGGGGAAGAAGCTGTGAATGCTGGTTGCTATCACGCTTGTCAGCTTGCATGTGTAGAATACTTTCAATTAAGTAAACAGAAATATGTTTTCCACAAAGCAGTGCCATCTAGGTGAGTGGGAAGCAAACAGATACCTGGCCATAGTAACTATCTAAACACTTGCCCTCCTTCTCTAAAGGGCATCTTTTTCTGCCAGAATCTGATGTTTATTGTGTAAAAGATTTGCCAGAGTGTAAACAGGCCCTTGGTTCTGAAGGAAATGAAATACACTGTCTCAGGTCAATTGGACTAAATCCTAGATTAGTGGCAGGTAGAAGAGCCACAAGAAAATTTAGAGACTTGAGCCTCCTTTGATAGATACTGCCAGTCAACTGGGCTAGTAGTCTCCCCAGAAAGCTTGGTCCAGGGATCCTGTCTCTGTCTCCTCAAGCTGGAATTACAAGTGGGCTATCAGGCTCACCTGGAATTCTTCTGGAGTTCTGGGCTCCAGACTGCGGTCTCCTTGCTTTGGGAACAAGCACTTTAATTGCCGAGTCATCTCTCCAACCCAGGATTAGTATTTTTGATTAGAAAATCCCTAAAGCACTCAACCAGATGGTTGTCTTACTTGCTTCTCTTTCTTGGTCTCTGAAGCAAAATAATAGCAGGAGATGCTTATTTCTGTTTTAACTATTGTTCTGAAAATGTACAAGTGTGGAAACTGACCAAAACCAAAATAAATATAAAGGAGATTTAAAAAAAAATAGGCTTTTTCCTCTTGGTTTTTGGATATTAAAGATTATGGAGGTACCCGAGGGGCAGAAACAAGAACGGGTGATGGGAGAAGACAAAATATCACATATTTTCTGTTATATGTGGAGTCTAGACTTTAAAAGATATGTATTCATACACATGCTGTGAAAGCAGTAGTAGGGAGGGGAAAAGCCAGGGAGACGAGGTGAAGAGGGATGGAGGAGATGGAGAAGGACTACTGGAAAAGGATGATACCATATTTGTATAAACGTGAGCTAATGAAAATGCCATATTTTATATGCCAATTAAAATATAGATGCAATAAATAAAGAACACAGGATGATACAGAGTATTTTAGTCCCCCAGATGTGAAGCCAAGCAGTTGAGTAAGTAGAACAATCCATTTCAGGGTCACACTTTCAGAACAGCTTTGAAATAAACTCCCTGTTTGGTTCAGCAATCTTGACTCAGGGTTACAAGGGTGTCACAGCTCCATGAACTTTTGTCTGGAGACGTGTATCCTGTAACTGGGCATGCAGAAGTAATTCAGTTAGTGTCCCAGTGAGTGTAACTGCGAGCAAACACAAATGGTAGGTTGTATTAAAAAATGGATATCACAAACATTCATATAATTCAGCAACGACGCCATGATCATGTCACAATCGTGTAGAGAGTAGATACCACCCAACCACTCTGAGTGCTGCCATCTTGGTAGCATGCCGGGCTCTGTAATTTGAGCGCCAACACCCCTAGGTTAGATGCCTATCTCCAACAATAGCTGCTCTGACTTTGGCAGGAAGGCCCCTGAACTTCTCTGCCCTTCATGTCTTCATCCACAGTTAGGGCAATGAGCTACAAGGATTAAAAAGGGAAAACTCAACCCAGGGCTATCACAGTAGATGAAAATCTCTGCGAAGAGCAGCCGCCAACAATAGAATAACCAATGGAATCCACTCAATCTCTCTGTGTAGCTATAGGTAGAGGCAGAGAAGGCATGGTGTGATTACGTGTCAGTTTCCCCAAGTAAATATGAGAGAGAACAGCCAACTGGTTTGGAGTGCTCACATCCACTATCCATGATTTTTTAACTGGCTTTGATATTTCCCCCCTCAGGGAATTAATATGAAAGTAGTGTATGATTAGCACTTACTACACATTCACTGAAAAGCAAGAGAAGTTGATGTTCTATCCAAGACATAAAATTTGCTTGATTTTCAAAGCAGGAAATGAAAAGTCTACAAGATAGATTGCATAAACAGCACTTCCTAAAAGGAGACAAGGTGGGAGACAAGCACACTCCTTCTGTTAGCTTCACAGAGGCACTGGCCAATGTGATAAAAATCAGCACATTTTTAGAAAGGAGTACTGGCCCACAAAAGAAATCCAATCAATATGGTAGGTGTATATGTAATTCCTTAAAGCCTTCCAGCATTCCTGCTACTGAAGAAATTTTGCTTGGAACAACACGAAGTATGCTGAACTGAAGTGAAGTTGCTTGGCAACAGATTAACTTATTTAAACTTTATTTCTGTCTTGACAAACATGCTGCAAAAAGAACTGTGAAGACACCAGTAAGATCTTTAGGAACAGTAGCTTCAAGAATCCCCACACAGTGCAAGACATGGTGTCAATAGCTAAAAGTGGAAGCTTACAGACTACATTTCCCAAGCTCCCTTGCAAACAGGAGTCTCTCTATCATCTGTTAATAGAAAACAGTGAGTGAGTCAGGGGTAGAGCTAGAGAGTCACTGCTTCTTGACAGTGTGGATCCTGTAGGTGTATAAGAGTTTAAAAAGACCCTAGACTCTAGTTACCTGAGCAGGGGTAGCACCTATTTGGAAATTCCTGCCCTAGGCTCTGTAGCATTGCTCTGAGAATGTTCTAGTAAGTCAGAAGCAGCAGCAGCCTGCACGCCCAACCACATGTGTGCTAGCACATCCTGATCACTGATCAGACCTATTTTCCTTTTCATTCCTTTACCCCTTTACCTACCCTTTTGGTCTCTCTATCCTTATGAAGTCTTCCCTACAGTTAGCAACTGTATTTGAAACACCAAAAGATGTTTCTATATGGATCCAGACTGATGAGAATCATCAAAGAGTTCCTTTTCTCTTGTCATAGCACTGTGTTTTGAGAAGCTAGGAAGGGTTCTGTGGTTGTTCATACAAAAGCTTTTCTCTTTACATAGATATGGATAGGTACAGAGATGCTCTGCAAGGTAAAGATACAGATAAAGACAAATGTCAACATATCCTTCTCTCCTACTTCGGTGGAGAATAACGACTCCAGAGGTCCAAGGGGTCTGATGACTGTGATGAGGCCATGCTGATGCTATTGGCTGTGATGAACATGGAAAACCACCTCATTGTTAGGAGCATGGGGGGTGGATCTCTAAGTAACCCAAACTGAATGATGTCAAGGCCATAGTTCCTATAGATTTTTGTGGGGCCTCTGCTCACACTGAGATTTTGTCATTAAAAAGACACATGTGTCATTTGTCAGCTCTTCAGACTCAGTGAGAGCTCAGCTCACTTTCTCTCTGGCACCTTGTTTTGTGGTGACCTTGGGATGGGCCAGAGGCAAGATGTCTTCAGCCTGTGGGGTTTCATCAGAGCTCTTGAGAAAGGACAGGAGAGGATGATCCACACTATGGTCGATGGGTTTAGGGTACAAAATGTTCCTAATCCAGAACCATTTTAATAACCATAGCACATAAGTCAATAGTTTGGGTGCCAAATACTTCATAAAAAAAGAGAGAGAGATTCTACACCTGGGTCCTGACAGCCTTTGTAGCAACAAAAGATCAGTTTTCCTATAAAACCAATGTTCCAGATCATAATCTGGTATTAGCATGTGGTCTTTGTTATCCCATATAATGCTTTTTAGATGTGAGGAAATATCAGGGGCCAGTGGGTGATTTTTGAAAATCAAATGAAGTTTCAACTTTGTAGTGCTTTCTGTGCAGGCTATCACAGTCTCTTCCCACACCCCCCTAGCCACACTCCCTTGTAATGGGAATTGTATCAATTGTAGTGTAGCAGTGTTGTATTTATTGGCACTTTGTGTGTTGAACTGAGCAGGATATCTGCAGTGGCAGTTTGGGCTTACTGATGTGAATTTATATATTTGCTGTCTCTCTGGAGCTAACCATCCGCACGTAGGAATAACTTCTAGAAACAGACCTACCACACACTGTGTAGATGTACCCAATGCCCTGACACAAACCAGGAAGGCCATAGGGTTGATCCACAAAATAAACTTGCCCCCTAGGCTTAAGGCTGTGTGGGTTGCAGAGAATAAAACTGGATATTGAATGCCCAGAATCAGGAGCTAATCGGTGGAAAATCCCTGAAATCATCAAACATGTAAAACACTAAGCAGATAATTTGAAACATAAGTTTCATCCTTCCAAGAGTATACTTGATAATGCGGCGTCTACAATTAGAATGCCCCACATTTGGTTTTTTCTTTTCTGAAGGAAATCAGATGTGGTAGAGGTATGAAAATAACTTTTTGGATTTCCTGCTAAGTAGATGAGAAATACCAACACTTGGAAAATAGCAGACTCCCATTATACCAGCACACCCGGGCCCATCAGGGCTGCTGACAAATACTGACTTGACAATAATTTTTAAAAATGACTTGTGCAGGAAAACACAGGGCCTTCAAATTTTGCACCTTATAAGAAAGCAAATGTGGTAGCAGCTTTCCCCCAAATCTGACATGACACTGCTGATGAGGAATTATGACAGAAGTTTCCTGAACTATTAATGAAGAACCCAAGCAAATAAAGGAGAGGGAAGATTAAATTGTCTGCGTTGTTTCTCTACAGAAGATACGACAGAACTATTGTCTTAATTAGGGTTTCTATTGCTGCAATGAAACACCATGACCAAAAGCAAATTGGGGAGGAAGGGGTTTATTCAGCTTGCACTTCCACACCACAATTCATCATCAGTGGAAGTCAGGACAGAAACTCACACAGGTCAGGAACTCGGAGGCAGGAGCCACTGTACAGGTCATAGAGGGGTGCTGCTTGCTGGCTTCCTGATCATGGCTTGCTCACCCTGCATTCTCATAGAACCCAGGATCACCAGCCCAGGGATGGCCTAACCCATAAAAGGCTGGGTGGGGCAGTCAATCAGTAATTAAGAGAATGCATCACAGACTTGCCTACAGCCCAGTCTTATAGAGGGATTTTCTTCACCGAGGTTCCTTCCTTTCAGATGAGTTTAGCTTGTGTCAGGTTGATATAAAATTACACAGAACACATATGGAGAAATAATCAAAGAGCGTATATAGCATTTCTGATTTACCTTTGCATGATTTCTGCAAAACTACCTTTTCCCTTAAAGGGGTGTGTGTGTGTGTGTGTGTGTGTGTGTGTGTGTGTGTCTAGAGGTCAGAAAAGGGCATCGAATTCCCTAGAGTTAGAGTTGTGAGTCACCTGCCATGGGTGTTAGGAACTAGACTTCAGACATCTACAAGAGCAGAAAGTGCTTTTAAACTCCTGAGCTCTCATTCTTCCATTCCCTCACATCTCTAAGGCCTAGAGCAGTGATTCTCAACCTGTGGGTCGCAACCCCTTTGGGGGTTGAATGACCTTTTCATAGATCATTCAGATATCCTGTATCTCAGATATTCACATTACTATTCACAACAGTAGCAAAATTATAGTTACGAAATAGCAACAAAGATAATTTTATGGCTGGATGTCAGCACAACACGAGGAACTATAGTAAAGGGTCACAGCATCAGAAAGATTGAGAACCAGTGACCTAGAGCAGATTGGTGCTTGGAGACTATTGGCTGAACAAAGGAATGCATAAATCAATAAGCACTACTTTGCTTTCTATCACACACATTGATATGCAATTAAAATGATATTATTGGTGGACTTCTTGGCCTTGAGTAGCACGTCTATGCCAGCTCCTCCAATTTTAAGTGAACACAGTGGAAGAGCAGGCAGGGAAAAAGTATGAGTTGTAGGATGGCCTGAAAAAGATGTGAAGATGTCTTCATGATCTGACTGCAGCTGTGGCTGCCTGCACAAGATTCAGCCTAACAACATTTCATCATGAGTAGAAGAGAGATGCCCACGATGTTCCAGTGCTTCGTGAAGACTACTGGTAGTTAATGGTGTCTGAGGGAGATGTTTCATTCTTTTTAATGGTGTGGCTACTGATATGTTGTCCTTTTCCTAGTAAATAACATCCTGCTCACTCTTATCCAAGAAACCCTGACTGTACTCAATTGGGTCACACATGCACAGAAACATTAAGGTAGGAAGGAAGCTTACTGGGATGAAGAAAGGTTCAGTGAGAGCTGGCAAGGGATAGACAGGACAATGGGAATAAACTAAAATTCATTATATACATCTATGGAACTCTCAACAAATGGAATAAATGATAAATTTAAATGAACTTAAAAATACTATTTACTCATATACAAGTTGGCCAACATTAACTGAGTTAATTGCTCTACCTACAGGCACACATGCTTTTCTTATTTATGTAATCTACTTAACTTACTCAGAAAGGCGAACGTTAGCGTTTCTAAAGTAGAATTGTTTTTGCCTGAGCTCATGCAGACAATCATTGGACCTTTTCTCAAGGCCAGCAAATAAGTTATCAAAATACATTAAGTTGCTTCTATTTCCCTATAAAATGTTTACTGAGCATTTGAGGGAGAAACACAGAAGAAAAACATCCTTGGTAGAACTAGAGCAATGTTTGCAAGCTTGAGGACCTGAGTTCAAACCCTAGGATTCAGGTGAAAGGGAGCATATGGTGTCTTGCTGCTGTGTTCCACTGCTGAGGGGGAAGAGCCAGGCAGAGGCCTGAGCTCACTCACAGGCCAGCCAGCCAAGATCATTTGGTGAGTTCCGAGCCAAGATATCCTATCCCAATAAACAAGGTGGATGGAGCTTGTGAAATGGTATCTGAGGTTGACATTTGGCATCTGAACACAAGTAGATAATATTTGCATTCACATACTTATGAATACACACACACCCACACACACACACACACACACACACACACACATGCACCCTTGAAGACATCATTTTACCAAAGCCTTTATGCAGAGAGGAGGCATGGAATTAGGACTCTGTCTAATTCACAACTCCTTCTCAACCCTAAATAAATTTCTCACTAAAGCACTACAGGATTCATGTGTGCCATCTATCATGGACTTTCTAAGAAACAACGTGGAACTATGGGCTTAGAAACTGTCCCTTGGCTATCCAGGGAGTGACTTGTAACTGCATTAGTGATCTACAGTCATATTCAGTGTGACCACCAACCATAGTTCTTCTTACGAGCTTGGACCCAGAACCATAAGTCATGCTTTCTCGAACCCATCTTCCCCATGTGTCCATCTCCTCATGGCTTCCCATACCATTCTGCTTCCTGGGCCTTTTCCCCATTCTCTTCCTTCTTGAACGCTTACATATACCTCAAAGTGAGCTGAAGTATCACTTTCACCAGATATTCTACTTGGACATCACTAGGCAGAAGTTGCTCCTCTGCTGCTTCCTCCTCAGACCACAGTTCAGCCAGCGTCTTGGAATTGCTTCTTGCTGGTTGATATTTTCACCATAAACTCAACTCTGAAAACTTTGGATCAAGAGAAGTCAGAAGAATATTTGAAGACCTCAGCACTTATGCCAAATATGTTCTCTATAAGAATGGAAAAATGAGTCTTGGAGAGAGATGAAAGATCTGTTTTTGGAGTCAAGAGCAACGTTAAGTTTGACTCTTGGTGTGGAATGGTAAGTGAAGACTCTTGGGGGACTGCACGAAAGTAGAAGAAGTGAAGAAAGAGCAAGAGAAAGAGAGGAAGCTGGGGAATATCTCTGGGAGTGAATGGAGGGCTCCCCATTCACTTGGCTCCAGATGGAGGAAATGGTAGCTGACCTGAAGAGTTCTTAGACAAGAGGATGATGATATGGGAGGGTGGATTGTTCAGTCCGGTTGCCATGGTAGGAAACCATACACAGGTGGAGGACATCTTCCATAACACAGTTTTCTTTTCCAGAACTCAAACCTGCAGGTCTAAAGTCAAGGTTCTTCTTGGCTTCTGTATGGTCATTTCCTTGTGACATCTTTAGAGGGACTTTCCACTGAACATGTTCATGTCTGTTGTCTCTTCCTCTTCTCACGAGAATGCCAGTCTTCTACCATGAGAGCTCTGTTCTGAGGCCCTCATTTCCCCTTAATCATCTCCACAGGATATTATCTCTACAACCACCCTGGAGGCTAGGACTTTAACATTTGGGCTTTAGGGAGAAGCACTTCATTCTCTAACAAGCAGAGCGCTGACACTGGGAGAAAATCATGGGCCATTCCAGCCACTGCACTGTGTCAGGCTCCCAGGTAGCAGCATTGACAAGCTAATTTGCCAGAGAGAGGCTGACACAAATGAGCAGCCCATGGTACCAAAGAGCACAGGTGCATCCACTTAGATGATGCTCTTGTCACACAAGGGCCCCCGCCATAAGCTAAGAGACTGAGGATGGGCAGCTGTGCAGACAACAGATGGGACCAAATTAGAGTTGGGAGTTTGCCTTCCTAAGAACACTGTGGCGCAGAGATAAAGTCATCATTTTTTTTCCCCTGGTTCTGGGAGAAATCAGGACACAGGCCTTCTCCAGTCATCAGACAGTGAACTTAAGGTTCTTAAAGGTGTAGGGGCAAAGGTTCTCACCAGCACAGGCTTGGTCTGAGGATACTAGGTCTGAGGAACCATAAAAGACAGTCAATAAGGTCCAGTATTCTGATCTTTGCTTTTAAAATAAAAGGGATCATTAACAATCCCCATCTCTGGGTCTTGGGAGATGGGTCAGCTAGTAAAGTACCTGCCTCATAAACATAAGGATCTGAGGTTGGATCCTCAACATCCAAGTGAAAACTGGGCATGATACTGTGCATCTGTAACTCCCGTCCTCTAGAGAGAAGGGATAGATACAGAGACAGGAGGATCCCCGGGTTCTCTGACCATCCAGCCTGCCTCGTCCAATGAATTCTAGTTTCTGCAAAGGACCCTGTCTAAAAAGTAAGGCGGGTTACAATTGTAGTAGACATATAACTCTGACTCCACACACATACACACAGGTACATATGCACAAGCACACACAGTAACCAACCCACAGAAACATTCACATAAGACACAGACCATCCCACCAGCCCCCACACAAATCCCCATCTCCTTCTAAACCAGCAATTGTTCTTAGTACTTGATACTATAATCCCGTGAACTATGTTTCATTTGGAGTGTGAGTTGGCTCTGCTTCTGGTGTGAGGTGAAGGGGATGAGAATGTACAAGTTTCCTTCAGGAGGAACATTGTAAATCAAACTTTTCTCCTTGGTTCTTTGCCCTTTTGATTCACACATGTAGGAAACTTTCACCGCATCCCATACAAAATGTTCTTTTCTCTAGTGGCTGCATCATTGACTACTCTGATGTCTGCACCCCATCCCTGCTCAGGAGTTGCCCTGTTAGGTTGGGATGTAGTGGCGGTTTCAGATCTCCAGCTGTAGCTCTCTCTAAGAAGCACACTGGTTTACATTGTTCTCCCTAAGAGGTAAAGCAGACAGAGTGGGCCCAGGCATAATAAGACAGCCCATTGGAAACTGTTTCTGTGCTTACATCTAACCGACTTTTATCATAAATTAGAGATTTTGAAAAGAATGAGTCATAGAAAAAAGAAGAAAGTAATAACCTGCTTCAGCAATCAGCATATTATATCCCCCTGGTGACTCATAACACCAGACACGAGTCAGGACAAACAGGGCTCCTGCCAGAAAGTGCAGTTAAAAATAAAAGCAAAAATAGGGACGGGGGTGGCTGGGAACTGTACCTGAAGCTTTCCTAGTCTTGGGTCTCCTGATGAAGGGCTTGGGGGAAAAGAGCTGAATTTCTTGAGACCATCACAGGAGGAAGCAGAGGAGCTAAGACAGAGGGATTTCGGAGCAGAATTTTAGAGCAAAGAAGAGCAAGGAAGCCTGGGGTGTGGCTAACCCCTCGAAAGGATGATGGTCTGCAAGAAAGGCTTTCCCAAAGGAACCTTAGGATCACAGAAGTTGTGTTTTCAGAGTAAAATGAACTTACATCTGAATCTTGGCTTCCCTTAAACTGGTGCAACCTTGGAGGGTCAGGGACTTACCTGATTCTTAGTTTCCACATCTGCTAAAGGAAGATACCATAGTGACTTTGATAAATGTTTCCAAAAGGTATATGGATCAAAACCATGGTCCTCAGCTCATGGTACCATGGGGAGACAATAAAACATGTAGAAGCTGTAGCCTTGTAGAAGGACTTTAGGCTGTTGGGAGCATGCTTGAATGTGACTATCAGGACTTCAGCTCTTCATGTCTCTCTCCTCGCTTCTCCACCACCATGAAGTAAATAATAGCCCATGTCACACGTTCCTGCTATGGGGTGTTGTGCCACCCACCACAGGCCCAACGCAGCTCTCTGAGACAATGCACCAAAACTATCCCTTTAAGTTTATGTTTTACTGTGTTTTGTCACACTGAAGAGAAGCATTCAGACGCTATGAAAGTGAGCTGGTGTGCACGTTTCTAAAAATAAGACTCACACTGAATAGTTCCTTACTTCAAAAAAGCAGATAGAAACAAACCTAAAGAGGGTTTATCTAAATCCTTGATAAAGTGGGAGGGCTGTCTGCAGGGAAGGTCACATACTCATAGTTCCACAAGCACCGATTAAGCCCAGCCCTCCACAGCTGTGGTTCCCTTAAATCTCTTATCACAGCTAAGGACTTTAAGGAGCCTAAGCTGATCCAGAAGTTTCCCTAAACCACAAGAGTCTCTTTCCTTAGCCTCTTCCCACCCAATTTGGGTGGTACTTCCTGTGCTCCGTGGGAAGTCCCCCCAGATACATCTCTAGGCAGACAACTCTGGGTTAAGGGCTGACTCTTCCACTTCCTGCCTATGAGACATAAGCAAAATGCTGACTTTTTCAGATGCTTATTAAGGAGGAGTGTCCCTACCTTAAACAAAGCCCTATGATATTTTAAATATACAACTTAAGTGTTTGTTTTCATGTACAAAACAATTGGCAAGCCTTTTCTTTTCCACTACCCTAATTAATAGCTACAGTCTGGTAACTGAAAGTAAACTAATTAGTGCAGACACTCCCTTCCAAGTCTTAAAGAAGGATGGCTACAGTGGTGCTAAAGTCTACCATGTTAATGATAAGGGAAGAGCAAGACCCACGGGTTGGCTCCTCTGACTCTTCCTTGGTCATTTACTCTCATGTTTCTAAAAGAGATGAGGAATGCATCCTGGGGAGTGTGGGGACTCCAGGCCTCACAGTTTCCTGGTCCTGAGCATTACTGTGAGACTACATACCTTGAAGACAGACTTGTGTACACTGGTGACTTAGTATTCTTTGAAATAGAATACATCACACAAGTCATGCACAGCCAGAGTGACTTTATAGGGCCAGAACAAAGGTCTAATGGCAGGGGCTGGAAAGATGGCTCAGAGTTAAGATGGCTACGAATGCTTGATGCTTTTGCAGAGGCTTCCAGCACCCAAAGGGTGGCCCATAACTTCCTACAAGTCTAGTTCCAATGAAGATGATGCCCCTCTAGCTTCTGCAGAATCTCCTATATGGGGCACTTCCTCACAGATACATGGACATACACGTAAATACAGTAATAAAAATGAATATTTAAATTAAATAAGCCATAGGATTGAAGAAACTCACCAGCAGTCTCCACACGCAGCTGCCCCACAGCTGATTCAGACCATATATATCTCATGGGACCCAGGACTAAGATCTGTGCTTTCTTTCTCAGGCGACACTCTCATGATCTTTGGGAATCTATTTCCATGAATAGCTCCAGTAAGGAGCCAACCTGATGCTAACACTCTTTCCGGTCACTTCAGAAGTTTATGTCCGAGGGTCAGCAGCAATGGTCAAGGGATACAGGCTTAGAGCTGTTACATAATCATTACAGCTGTGGCCCCTGACCTCAAGTTGCCAACAGGTTTATACAGCTTTCTCAAGCTCATTCCTGTCTCACCTCCCCCCAATTCTCACACAGTACTGTTCATCCTAGAAAAGTCCAAGACCCAAGATAACAGAGAAAAATCAATGTGATAGTATTTATTTATTTATTTATTTATTTATTATTCACTTTATATCCCTTTCATTGCCCACCTCCTCGTCACCCTCTCCCACAATTCTTCCCCATCCCCTTCTTTCCTTCTCCACTGAGCAGGTAGGGAGCCCCTGGGTATCCTCCCACCCTGGCACTTCAAGTGTCTGCGAGGCTAGGCACTTCCCCTGCCACTGAGGCCAGAAAATGCAGCCCAGATAGAAAAACATATCCCACATACAGGCAACAGCTTTTGGGATAACACCTGCTCCAGCGGTTTGGAACCCACATGAAGATCAAGCTGCACATCTGCTACATATGTGTGGGAAGGCCTAGGTTCAGCCCATGATGTTCTTCGGTTGGTGGTTCAGTCTCAAAGAGCCCCAAAATTCCAGGATAGTTGGTTCTGTTGGTCTTCCTGTGGAGTTCCTATCCCCTTAGGGGCTGCAATCCTTCCTCCAGTTCTTCCATAAGAGTCCGCAAGCTTCATCCACTGATTGGTTGTGGGTATCTGCATCTGTTGGAGTCAGTTGGTGGGTAGAGCCTCTCTCAGAGGACAGCCATGCTAGACTCCTATCTGCAAGCATATAGAATATCATTAATAGTGTCTTGATTTGGTGCTTGCCCATGGGATAGATCTCAAGTTGGTCCGGTTAATGGTTGCCCATTCCCTCAGTCTCTGCTCCAGCCCCAAACCCTGCATTTCTTGTACACAAGATTAGTTTTGGGTAGAAAGTTTTGAGGGTGAGTTGGTGACCTTCTGGCTCCACTGAGGTTCCTGCCTGGCCACAGGAGGCAGCTTCTTCAAGGCTCCATATACTCATGCTGTGAGTCACAGCTTAGGACACCTCAATTGATTCTTGGGCGCCTCCCTTATCTCAGGTCTCGGGCTCTTTCTGGAGATGCCTCTTACCTCCCCTTACCTTCAGTTGCAGATCTCCATTCATTCTCATGGCCATCTGCCCCTCCCTACACCCAATACTCAAACCCCCAACTCCCCTCCCAATCCCCTCTCCCACCCAGTTCCCTCTCTCTATCTTCCTTCCATGACCATTCCATTTCTTCTTCCAAGTGAGACTCAAGCATCCTTGTTTGTGCCTCCTTCCTGTGCAGCCTTTTTGGGTCTGTGAAGTGTAGCACAGGCATCCTGTACTTTATGGCTACTATCCACTTATAAGGGAATACATGCCATTTGTGTCCTTTGAGGACTGGGTTACCCCACTCAGGATGACATTCTTGAGATCTAATCATTTGCTTGCAAAATTCACAATGTCTTTGTTTTTCATAGCTGAATAGTATTCTATTGTGTAGATGTACCACATATTCTTTAGCCATTCTTCCGTTGAGGGACATCTAGGTTGTTTCTAGTTTCTGATTATTACAAATAAAGCTGCTATGAACATAGTTGAGCTAGGGTCTTTGTGGGATGGCAGGGCATCTTTTGGGTATATGCCCAGGTGTGATATAGCTGGGTCTTAAGGTAAAACTAGTCCCAGTTGTGTAAGAAACCACCAAATTGATTTCTAAAGTGATACAAATTTGGACTCCCACCAGCAATGGAGGAGTGTTACGCTTGTTCTACCTTCTTGCCAGCAAGTGCTATCGCTTGAGTCTTTGATCTTTGCCATTCTGACCAGTGTAAGATGGAATCTCAGAGTTGTGATAGTTTATGATCTCCAGGAATGACCAGTTGTGGCCCTGTTTGATCTTCCACAATCTTGATATAAAAAAAGCAAAATATATTTACCTGCCCTAAAGCCCTAAAAAGCATTGATGTGTGTGTGTCATTAAGGAGGAGGCAAAAGAGGCACCTGTGACTTAAGCATCCAGATTAGAATCTCTGCTGCATGTTACAACATACTCTTGTTCCTGTCTGCCTCATTTTACTAGGAAACTCCCTTTGGTGCTCTGATCCACTATGAAAGAATCCCAGATCTGATGAAGCTATCTAGACACATCCATGCTGAAAATGTCTTTGGGAGAGACCACACTGGGCTATCATGATGAGGATCCACTCACTCCAGTTCAGAAAGCTGGCTCTTGCAGTGCTGCCAATATCTAATAGAGGAAGTGAACAGGACCTGATGGTGCTAACTACACTGAACCACAGCTGCATGAGAGGCCTGCAGAACTTCTCCACTGAGTGTAGATAAAGCCCAGAAGTGTGAGAAATTATATCAGGGTAATGATAGTAGTGGGATACTGCTGCTTAAAACTAATAACATGTCATGCAGTAGACTACTGAAACTGCTTCTTCTACCCGTCTGTAAGGTAGCACCCACAGATACTATGATACTTCATACCCCATAAGATACTATAGCAGAGGATTTGGAATAGGTTAACTGGGGTACAATGGGGCAAGGGATAAGTCAAAATATAGGCATGGGAAACTTTGAAGAGACACGGACCTCAAGGAGACTGTCATAGGAAAATGAACAGGGAATGGGAAACCTACTATGGCAAGCTACAAGACGAGACTTGCCTTATACAAGGGTGGGTATGTCAGAGGCCATCACATAGATGTGTGTCCAGGATGACCCAGACACATTTAAAGGCAAAATACTGACCTACTATGTTTAGAAAAAAAAATCTGTTTCTTGTTCATAACTTCACCACAGTGGGAAAACAATGTTGAAATTAAAAAAAAAAAACTGGCTTCAGAACAGAAATAAATTTCATACAAAACCAAGAGGAAACATAAAGCAGAAGTGGAGGTTTGAGAATAAAACTCCTTTGTTAGGGTAATGAGCAAATTCAGATGTTCCCTGATGTACCCTTTGCAATAGCCAAACTCCTTGGGAAGACCAGAAGGGCTCACTGTCTAACAGAATTCTCCTAAGTCTCCAGTCAAGAAGGGACCATAGCGAAGAAGTTTCTGAGCATGGATGGTTTTGTCTGAATGGAGCAAATATTAAATCGATTTGTTGAAAAGTCAGGACGTTTGACCAGGGTCATATTAGCTGATACCGAAAATGGCAAAGACTTCACACTGCACATTCCCACCCTTCAATACATGAAGAAAACTATAAAATGTTGAACAAAGACCTGTGTGATGGCTAATCATACATGAGTGCTCATTGCCAAACCTGATGTCCTAAGCTCCATCCCTGAGACCAACTCGGCAGAATGAAGAAGCAAACTGACTGTCCTAAATTGTCCTCTGACCTGCACATGCCCATCATAGTACATGGACTCATGCATACATGCTCACACAAGCATGTATTTGTATATGCACACACATATATACACACAATAAATAGTGAAAATTAGTACATTTTTTAAAAATATGTGAATGTATGCTATAGTTTAAAGGAAATGAAGAAAAATTCAGGGTGCTGGGCTATCTGAGAAATCTTTCCTAAGTTTTAAAACTGATGAACATATATATTGGGTACTTTTGCTTTTGGGAAAAATATCTAGTTAAATCCTCAGCTTGTGTTTTTATTGCTGCTTGGGTTATTAATTTTTCTTTTGTTATTTTCTTCTTTGTTATTGAATGTTAGAAGTTACAAACATGCTTTGGAGACCAAACGCCCTATAATCAGACAGTTTCTCCCATTCTATAAACTGATTTTCCTCTCATTGCTTGTCTCCTCTGCTGTCTAGTGCCTTTTTAGATTAATTTAATACATCTTGCCTATTCTGGCTTTTGGGGTCAGATCTAAGAAATCATTGCCAGGATCAAGGTCAGGAAGTGTGTTCTCTGTGATTCTTTGACTAGGAATTTTATGATTTTGGTCAAAATGTTTTTAAGTCCTTAATCTATTTTGAGCTGATTTTTGTATGACTCAAAACATGAAGTTCAAACATGTTTTCTGAATGCTTAGATCAAGTTTCTTCAGCATTATTTGTTGAGGTGATTGTCCTTTCTACATTGTATGTTCTTAGGATTTTTTTCCAAATCAATTCTTCCTGTGTGCTAGCAGCTCCCTGCTACTATGACAGATCACAGAAGAGAAGTGACTTAGACAAAAGGAAGCTTGGGTTTGGCTCCTGGTTTCAGAAGCTTTTGTGCGCAATTGGTTGACCCTGTTGCACTAGGCTTGTAGTGACACACCAAGTCATTTTGGGAGCCTACAATGGAGGAAGACTGCTTACTTCAAGGCAACGGGCTAATAAAGTGTTGACAGAAGGGGTCAAGATCACCAGGATTTTACCCAGGGACATCATCTTACCCAATGTCATTCTACTTGATCCTTTCTGCTAATGGTTTTACTATCTCCCAATAATGTGCCAAGCTGATTACCAAGCCTTTGATTTACGGAACTTCAAGGAACATTCAAGGCCCATACTGCAGGTATATATATATATATATATATATATCTAGATCCATATATAGGATATATGTGTGTGTGTGTGTGTGTGTGTGTGTGAGAGAGAGAGAGAGAGAGAGAGAGAGAGAGAGAGAGGGAGAGAGAGGGAGAGAGAGAGATTATAGTCCTACTTTAATTATTATAATTTGTACTATGTTTAGAAATAAGGAATTATTCAGGAAATGTGAATCAAACTGTGATGAACTATTATTACCTAACATCTGCTAGGCTCACTATTAACACATTTAAAAAATACTTTAAAATTGTAGGTATTTTAGGTATTGATGAGAATGAGGAGAAAACCAGAGACTGTGCACTATTGAGAATGCAAAGTGATGTGGCCAATGAAAACACACACACACACACACACACACACACACACACACATTCACCCCAAACTGAGAATATAACTGTCACACAATCTAGAAGTATCCATTCTACATCTTCAGAAGTATTTAAAACACTATCTCAAGAGACATCTATACTTCCACATTAATTACAGCATTTTTCATACTAGGTGAACTGACAAATGATGAGTCATGGATACATGAACAAGTGAATATGATGTGATACTGTATTGTACAAACTGAATATGCACAATTCTTTGTATCATCAGTGCTCTTTAAAAAAAAAACCAAAACAAAAAACATGAGCTGACAATGTATTCCAGGCCTGATTGCAGGAACAGTGTAGATCTTGCCTCTATGGACAGCCCTTTACTATTCTTCTGAATAAGAATGTCTGTCATTATTCTATGTTTTCTGCATTTTCTGTGCTGTGTAGGTATTGAAGCAAGAAGTCACTTTTTTTATTATACCACAGCTCTTCTATTCTGGGAGAATCCCCCTAATGAGGCTGTGCTTCTGAATTCCTTGAGCGATCTACCTTATCATATCTGGAAAACTAGTCGAGAAGAAAGGACTGTTGATGGAAAGCCCAAAGCAATGTTATCATGGATTGAGGCTTTGGGCAGTCTTTGTGACAGTGAGGGAAAACAGCATGTTTCTAATTTGGGAATAAAGTGAATTATTGTGCCTGGATGGTAGATATTGAAAATTCATTTAATATTTTTTTTCCTAAAAGTGTTTACACCACTATGTATAGGCTAACATATCCTTTGAGAATGCTCCCTTTTCTGGAGCAAGAAATGGAGTCTAGTTATTTTCCTACCTGGAAATTCGGTGCTAGTTTGCTATGACCTTCATCTCATGGTCACCATGGCCTAGAAATTGCATGGGAAGATGCTTATGATGGGAGCAGATATATAAGTTTTTCCAGCAACTATAGTCCCAGAAGTTTGAGTTTTTCCAGTCCAATTAGAACTATAACTGGGTATAACCCAATGACTTCAGCCTTATCACTGGCTGATTACAGCAAAGGGAGAATAACTCAATTAAAATTATCAATTTGAGCCCAGTTATCATGCAGAGAGTTGGTGGGGAAAATGTTATTATTTTAAAGTCGCATTGTCTGGGGGTAATTTGTGCATAGCTATAGGTAAGTGGGATACTGAAGCAGGTTTAAAACTACGAAGAGGGAGTATTAGATGAGACACATCAGCCACTAATCACAGTATCACGTCCTTAGTCAACAAGGAAGAATGATGGAGATCCAGACAGAGAGAGTGGTGGTAAGCCAGCATAAAGCAAACCAAAGGACTCTGGCACAACCACAAGGGACAGAAAACCGGTATTCAGTAGCCATATTTGAATATCTTTTATGCAAAACCAGAAATGAAGGACAAGTGAGATGACTCTGGAAGCAGGGTGCAAGTTGATGGAGAATCACAGGGAACGGCATGAAACAAGATGAAATCAAAACCCTCTGCTGTGAAATCTACCCCGATCAAAAGAAGAAAAGCTAACATATTGGACAGATCCAGTGCTGTGGAGATGGTTCATCTAGCAAAGTGCGCTGGTCACACAAGCATGATACAGTTTGGATACCCAGCACCCACAGAAGCAAGCCAGCATGGTGGTGATAAGAGCCTCTAAATCTAGCACAGGAATGGGAATCAGAGGCAGAAAGAGCCCTAGGATTTGATGCCTGCCAGTCTTGTCAAATCAAAGGGCTCCAGGTTCAATCAAAGACCCTTTTTGTAAAAATAAGGTGGTGACCTAGTATTGAAGGTACCCAATACCACTCATACACACATCAACAGTCACACACACACACACACACACACACACACACACAGAACCACATAGACAAGCGTGCACACACAGAACATACACTCATGCACATACACAGAGAAATACACAGATACACATGTGTACACATTTACACATACATGAACATGCATGAACACACATGAGTATGTATGAATACATACACACACATCAGCATGCACATAAATTCTTACACACATGAATATGCACATATACTTATGCACATATAGGGCATGCACATATACTCACATATACAAACACACACACTTGAATGTACACACATGTACACACACAAACATCTACACATGTACACACACATACACAATATTTTAAGGCTCAAATCTTGAAGACTTTACAATATGGAACACAATTTACTATTTTGAAGGAAATAATCTGAAATAGAAGACAAAGGAATTTAGAAACAGTAGATATATTTTTCTCCATCCTATAAGCACCTACACAGGGGCTAGCTATGAGCAGAACTCAGAAAGTGTCTTTATGGCCTCCATTTGGAACTGCATCCTAGGTAATACCAGGAAAGGTCTCAGCCTTAGTTAGAAGCTCTTTCTATAACAATAAGGGGTCATTCTCAAAGTTGGGCAAGCCTGCTCCTGTTCCCTCACCTTTTCCCAGTTGTTGAGGAAGTAGTAACAGAGACAGAGATTGATCATAGCAAATGTTTATTTCTAATAAGAAAAAACAACACACTGAGAAATAAATCTTGATGTAGTTTGGTTGTCCCTTGAGAAAAGGAAGTGTGGGAAGGCTGAGAAGAAGCAGCCCCATGTGGCCTTTCCCCTGCAGCTCCTTGTTCAGACAATAAATTTCCTTCATGTTACCCAGTGCCATCTGGGGAAAATGGGTGCCAGCCCAGCAGAGCCTAAGGCACTGGTAGTATACAGCTGTCAGTCCATGTCTATATTGCTAGAACAATCCAATATAAACACAATTTCCCCAGGCACATAAGAAAGATACACTCTGGAATACCCAGAATAAACCCAATTATGATAATAAAATTACACAAAATTGAACAGGAAACATCAACAAATCAGAGCAGTCAATTACCTCTGAGGATTCTTATGAAAATGGAGACATAAGCAAAGAAACCAGTTCTGAAATGGAACCTCCGGGGCGAGAGACAGACCAGGGAGAGAGGTAGAAGCTCCGTTAGCTGTTGGTATCTGAGAGGCATCAGAGAAACCTCAGAGTACTGTGAGCCACTGTGAAAGCAGGAAACCAGAAGCAACTCAGAAGCAGAAAATGGAGCCACGAGAAGATCCTCGGGAACAAAGTCTCCATCAAATACAAGGAAGTGCTCCAATCCTATAAGTTCTTTTCTCAGAGTCACTGTATTAAAAATACAGTTAAGTCATATCCTGAATAAATAAATGACTTGTAATCCCAGCACCTGGAGAGGCTGAGACAGAAGCATCATAGTTCAAGACCTACCTGGGGTGCAGAGTGAGCTCGAAGACAGCTCGGAGCAAGTTAATGAGATCCCATCTCACGTTAAATAAAATGGGAAATAGAGGCATAGGCACCACGGGCTCAGCTGTGGTGAAGAACTAGCCCAGCATGTTTTAGACCCTGTTTATCTTCAGCACTGTGTAAAAGGTTAATAATAAGCTGGCGTCAATAAAATCACTTAAAGGGGAATGTCAAACATCGCAATCTAGATTAAGTAAAGCATGGCTGAAAGCTGTTGTTACTGCCCACCATACTGCAGCAGTAGTCATGCTAACCCAGCTACGGAATCAGCATAAGTCAATGGCTGCATGCAAAGAAAACGTGGCACATACACAGTGGATGAGATTGCTCAAGCATGAAAAACAGAACCTTGCCATCATAGATGGAAAGAGAGGGCTTCATATCAATGGGAATAAGCCAAGCACAGAGTGACACTCTTTATGCAGTTTCACTCACATTGTAAGAACTGCAGAAATTAGCTATTCTCACAGCAACAGAAGGGAGGTAGTGCTGCTACTAAAGTAGGGGTAGAGAAAGGATAGTTAAAAGTACAGGAATAATGACAATAGACTGCAGTCTAGTGTTCTCTAGCACAGGGAGGCAGCTACAGTCAGAAACACTTTAGTACGAGTTTCAAAATGTCAAGACGAGAATATTCTGAATGCCCCCAGCACAAAGAATCCTTAAATGTTGGAGAGAATGAATGGGAAATTTACCCTAATTTAATCATCATATATTATATAGCTATGTCAAAGTATCACACTGTAGTCAATAATGTGTGTAATTATTAGGTGTCAATGAAAATGAATTGCTACATAAAAAGTAATGCGGTAGATGAGCAGGAGAGGAGGGTGCTAAATGGAATCAAAATTGGTTTATGGAAGAAGAGACTGAGGCTATTAGGAGCCTACTGGGAAGCACAGAAAGGTAACAAAGTTACAGAGACTGCAGAGGAAGGAAGTTATACATCACAGAAGTAGCGTATGGACATCTACATCTTTGGAATGGAGAAGAGGAAGTGGTGGCTGAAGAACCATCAGATACAGAGGAACAATTCCTGAACCTTCTGGGAATCTTTCACATACTCACAGGAGAAGGTAGCTCACAAGACTGCTGATGTGAATCCAAGCTCATTTGAGTTCAGACAGGCTTCTTGGTTTAGCTTCCAAACTGTAAAAGAGATTCCTAAAATGCTAAAAAAAATTACTAGTTTTGGAGTTGGGAAGATGGCTTTGCGGATAAGGTGCTTCCTATATGAAGGTAAGAACTAGAATTTGTGTGGCCGGCACCCACATAAAAGGCTGAGCAAGGTAGTGTCTCATATGGAGTCTCAGTGCTTGGAAGCAGAGTCAAGAGATCCTAGAGCAAGCTGACTAGCTGGAAAAGCTGAATCAACAATTCGTAGGACAGATAGCAAGACACCCTACTTCAGCAAAACAAAGAGGGTGAACAATAAAGATATGTTAACCCCTGGACTCCATACATATGTGCACATACACATGCACCCACAAACTGAATCATACACACACACACACACACACACACACACACACACACACACACACACAGAGAAGTTTCATGGGAATACAACGAGTTAACTATGCTGTGACAGACTGAAGGGCATTGCCGTGAGAGGCAGCTATACTTAATAGGTCTTGGTTATTGTTTGCATCTTGACCAAACTCCTGAATATTAGTTGGGGTGGGGAAGTAAGAATCTTGTAACAGAGGAGAAAAAAAAAATCACTGCACTCAGACTTTTGCAGAACATTAGGTAACGGCAGACAACAATGCAGAAATGCATAAGCAGAGGTGTATCGGGTGAAAGGCAGCATGATCCAAGCATGTTATACACAGTCTGGTAGTCAGTGGGGCATTAAGGAGCTTGATGGACATTCTAAGAAATGCTGGGATGCTGAGACCTTGAAAAACCTGTCTGCCAGAAAATAAGGAATTTGTAGACTTAAAAAACAGAGCTGAACCAGCAAAATGTAAGACACTGAGGGAGATGACTGATGGCGAGGACGTTTAGAAATAAAATCAGTGAGAATTAAGGTGGCTGTGGTCACCAAAAGTACATGTGCTTGCTTATAACTTGTTATATAAAACCTAGAAAAAGGAAGTTATTTTCTTCTTAAAGAAATAGGACCATGTCACAATGATAAACTATAAACAAGTGTTTTATAATGATTCTTAGAAAGTATGTGTGTGTGTTTGTGTGCACCCATGTATATGCATGCATTCATGTGTGTGTGTGTGTGTGTGTGTGTGTGGTGTAAATACACATGAGTCTATAGTTGCCTACAAAGGAGGATAACCATGTCCATCTCCATCTTTCTGTACCTCATTCCCTTGAGACAAGCTCTCTCTTTGGACTAGAGCTAGGTTGGTGGCCAGCAAGCCCCATCAGTGTTTCTGTCCCACCCTGCAAAGAGCTGGAGTCACAACCCATCATCTTTTTTTACATGGGCTCTGGGGATTTGAACTCAGGTCCTCATGCTTGTGCAGCAAGCTCTCTTAGTAGTCAGACCATGTCCTAGCTGTCGTTTGTTTCTTGCTCCACCCCAGGGTTTATTTAATAAGTAGTTAGGAATACAAACTAGCATGAAGAGAAGAAGCCTTAGCTATCTATATATCCAATTAGCAGTTGGATGGTGTCATTTTTATTTCAAGACTTTTTTTTAGAGACAAATGAAATGCCACAAATAAAACTGAAGCCACTCAGTAGTTTCTTCTTCCTTGTTTTACTTTCTTCTTTCTCCTCTTTGTCATGAGAAACCTAAAATGTGCCATTTAATCTAAATTATGGAATTGCAATTTTGTTCATGAACAATGTATATATTTATTTGCTATCTCAGAAATGAAATCATGCTGTATTATTCTGAAAACTTTACTTGTAGTCAAACTTTCTTCTTTGCTTATGTCTCTGTTTTCTTATTTTTCATTTCAATAGGTGCATGAATCATGTTAAGTGAAAAGAAGTTTTCCTCCTATCAGGAAAACATTTATTCAGCGTTGATACTTTGAGGCAATGGGTGCACCAATGAACTCTGTAAGTAGTTTTGTGGTCCCTCAAGTTGGATTGCCGTACACCAATAATCTTAGCGTCTGGGAGGCTGAAGCAATAGGATTTTGAGTTTGAGTCTAGCCTGAGAACATGGTGGGGTAGGGAGCAGTCTATCTAAACAACATAGAAACAAACAAATAAACAAAACTAAAAAGAAAAGAGAGGGAAGGAGAGGAAATGGGGAGAGAGGAAGAGATGGGAGGGGAGAGAAAGGCAGAGAAAGGAAGGTTTAAAAAACTCATTGGCATATAGAAAAAAATGTAGAAATAATAGTAGTTAACATTTAGTTACTAGATTAATAGTTACCAGCAGTTACAACCCCACTGGATCATGGTTAGGGATGAGAGGTCTCACTCACTCCTCAAGCACACAGCACCTTATGTTTGACCACTTCAGGTGATAATGATTGAGGAACATGCTGAGTGCATCCTCTGGTTCAGACAGATTGCTACTTTCAGATGATTAACCCACACAGTTCAAAAGAGGAAACACCAGAAACACTTGATGGTTCCTCATCCTAAAATGATGCTGCATAAATAAAATCCACAGCAATCCCCAGGGGAAGAAAGCCATTCTTCACTTAAAAAGAAAGAAGAGCTTGTATTCTTGAGGATAAGGCTATTGACAGAAAAGTTGCTTTATTTATTCTCAGAATCATGTGGCCAATTTTAAGATAGTGAGACACAGGATCGCCATCTTATAAAGGGCTGTGCGGTCCTGTTCATTCCAGAATCATCCGTACACTTCCTTCGAGGACCTTTGTTAGCAGTTTATTGAGATTGTTTTCCACAAGAATCAATTTTGATGTTTTATCCTTTTCCACTTTGTTTTTCCCTCTTTTAAATCAAGCTCCAATCTCCCACATTACTTCTCCTTATGCTGTTTTCAGTGTTGACAGAGAAGAGGGAAATTTGCGTTCACTGCTGCTCCAAATCAATAGAGAGACGCAAGGGAAAAATCAACAAGCAAGAATCAGAGAGACACTTCATGGAGGACTTGCAAATGGACATTTTGCATATAAGAAAGCCTGGAGAAAAAGTCCAATCAAGATAGGAATCAAGAATATGAAGTAACTATGGATACTGATGGCAGATATATGACTTTACAAGACTCAGAAAACTTTATGCATCTATCAAAATTAAACACGCATATTTAACACCTGTACAATTTCACTTTTAAGGCTATCTAAATTAATTGCTCAGATATCTCAAAAGATAGATACAAGATTATTCTTGCTTTTTGGTCATGGAAGTGATACAAATATCCTTAGTTCACTGGAAATAATTGCTATTTGCTTTTCATGCAATTGACAATGTGTTCTGGTTAGGGTTTTTTGTTGTTGTTTTGTTTTTCAACTTGACATAAACTAGAGTTATCTAGGAAGAGGTACCCTCAACTGACAAAATTCTTCCACCAGATTGCCTGTGAGCCAGTTTGTTGGTCATTCTCTTGATTGATGATTGATGTGGGAGGGCTCAGACCGTCAGAGGTTGTACCTGGGTAGGTGGTCCTGGGTTGTGTAACTAAGCAGCTGAACAAGCCACAGGGAGCAAGCCAGTAAGCAGCATTCCTTCATGGTGTTCCTGCCCTTACTTCTCTTGGTGCGAAACTTTGACCTGGGATGTGTAAAACAAGTAAAGACTTTCTTCCACAAGGTGGTTTTAGGCAGGGCTTATCTCAGGAATAGAAAGTATATTAGGACACCATAAAATCCTCTGGTATCATGACCAAGTCTTACCCAACTGCAGCAAGAGACACTATGGGGAAAACCAAGAGGCTGTACTGGCTACTTTTATGTCAACTTGACACAGGCTAGAGTCATCTGAGAGGAGAGAATCCCAATGGAGAAAATGTCTCCATAAGAATATGTTCTAAGAAAGCTTGTAGAGCATTTTCTTAATTAGTGATTGATGGGAGAGGGCCCTGCCTAATGTGGGTGTTACCATCCCTGGGCAGGTATTCCTGGGTTCTATAGGAAAGCAGGCTTCTCAAGCCAGGAGGAGCAAGCCAGTAAACAGCATCCTTCCATGACCTTTGCATCAGCTCCTGCCTTTGGGTTCCTGCCCTGTTTGAGTTTCTGCTTTAACTTCCCTCAGTGATTGTCATCTGGAAGTCTAAGCTGAAATAAAGACTTTCTTCCTCAACTTGCTTTTTGGTCATGGTGTTTCATCATAGCAATAGTAACCCTAATACCAAGGTTCATTATTATATGAGCAGACAGTAAGAAAGGGCCCTTTTCTTTGAGTCCACTGAACATGTCTTCACTTATATCAAGTTACAGAAGCAGAAGATAAGAAAAGAGGTTATTTTTGGAAGAGGGGCATTGACAACTGAAATGGAACTGAGGTCCCTCTAGAAACGTCTCCTACCTCCCCCCATTTCAGTGGTTAGCATATTTATTCCATTAGAAATATTTATTAAGCTCTACCCCACTTCTTACATCTCATCTAACTGTTCAAAGCTTTCCAAATGCCTTTTTGTATATGCTCTTGGGTAATTTCCAGAGTCACAGCGGAATGATGTGAATTAAGATTTGAAAGTGTAAAGTAACTTGACTGAATGTCACAGCTTGACATGGATTCTTCTGACTCTAATTGTGGCTTCTTTGTTACTTGCTTACAGCTTCATACAGCATCACTTTGTAGGTGACTCGCTCCCAAGAAGAAGCTGACATCAGTTGAAACCATACAACCCATCATATGTCTACTCATACACAGGGACCTCAGAGGCCCTAGACATCCCCTCAGGCTGCAGAAGAGCACAATCAATTCAGTGTTCAAAGAGTTAAGTCTACGATGACTTGAGAGGTGATATAGTTCAAAGCCCTTGCCAATAACTCTATTCTGGGCAGTATGCGCCAAGTGAAATTTCCATGTGTTAGAAAATGAACGAGGCAAATTACTGGTGATGTCATCACCGTGATCACTGCTAATGACTATGTTACTCTTGGGATTGCCTGGTGCCGCTCTGGCAGGAGTGAGGGAGCTCATTTCTACAAATCTCTTTGGATTGTTTGTGAGGTATTCTGCAAGTTGTAAAGGCTGAATGTCAGGAGACGATAGATCAAGGCTTGCGTACGATGCAGGGATGGGGGAAAGGAAAGCGAGTTCTTTGCCCTTCCTTGGTGTTTTGAAGGGCTTTGCTCCTGCTGACGTGTATTTAATTGATTACACTTCCTCTAAAATAAAAAAAAACACAATAATTAATGAGTATTGTAAAATGTAGCTTATTTCCAGAAATGAGTTGAGATTTAGAATGAGAGTGAAGTAGAAAGACCTAATTTTAATGTGACATATCCTGGTCTAGATTTGGGACCATTGTCAACTGAGTGACTTATTACCTTAGAATTAGTGATTTTCAAGGGTTCAGGCTTAGGCTTGCCCCCACTATACAAACCATCCTTTTGCTTTCTGCTGCCCATTAGCATCTTCCTCTGGGGATGAGAAGCACAAGAACTGGAAAGTAAGAAAAATAAGGAAGAGTCACATTAGTAGATGGGGAGGCAAAGAAACAATCTAACGTATGCAGAGATCCTCAGACCCACGGCCGGTTATGAGTGGATATTCTTTGCCCTAAAACATTCCTTCCACTTAGGCTGTCTGTTAGATGTGAGTAAATTGGCTGGGCCACAGCCCCATGACATTGACCTCCAAAAGTACCTGGATGAAACATATCACCGTGTCACTGTAAAACATGATGCTTCTGATCTGAAGTACCAAGGGCAGAGCCACTCACAGAAAGCACCTGATGGTCAGCTGTGATGATTAAGGGTAAAGCTAGCTTCACAAACTCATAGTGTCCAAGTCAAAAAGGACTGATCCTTGGTTGTACCTTTGCTCTGCCATCTTAAATTTACCAGCAATTTAATTTTTTAAAAAAAGTATGTATATGGGTGCAAGCCATGTGTGTGTGTGTGTGTGTGTGTGTGTGTGTGTGTGCGGGTACCAGAAAGGGTGTCGAGACCCCTGGAGTTAGTTACAGGTGCTAGGGAGCAGCTACATGTGGGTGCTAGGAACCATGTTTAGGTATTCTGAAAAGGCAATAAGCGTTCTTAAGCACCGAGCCATAGCTTTCTAGAAATATATACAGTGGTGGCTTCTCGGCAAACATGACATTGAAGTTTTGAGAAAGTAACGTTGAAAGGTGCAGGCTACAGAGGCTTGCTTTTGATGGCATGTGTCAGGGCAAGCATTTCTCATTTCTCCAGAGAGCAAGCAGGTAGGTAATAACATGATCATCCAAAATGAATCGACACCCCAAAGTTTCCCGTATCTGAAGTTCTTCTTATTAAAGATGTGTTTAATGTTTAAAGATTGCATGTATGTGCATGCTTCTATGTGTGGTTATGTTCAGACAAGTGCATGTGTTGACTGTGGAAGCTGGGAGATGGCATTGGATCCCCTAGACCTGGAGTTACAGGCAGGTATAAGCCACCTGATATAGGTGCTGGGAACCGACCTCAAGTCCTTTGTTGAAAGAGTTGTGCATGCTTTTAGTGGCTAAGCCATCTTTCTAGTCTACTTTATATTTGAAGTTCTTGAAAGAAGGAAATCTCTACTTGATAGCCCACCAGGACTAGAAAGCAATTGAAAATTGGAGAGGAACATTAGATGCACTTATCAATTTTGACGCTCTGACCACTTTTCTGTCCCTGAATGTTCCCCACCAGTTCAAGTGAGACTATAAACATAGATAATAGTTTCACTACCAAGATTTTAAAATACCAAGGAGACAGAGAAGACAATTGTACCAGCACCTGGAAAATTCTAGAATCTTTACAAAGTGAAGAAAAGGAAGATCTCTATTGTCAAGCATATTTCATCTGTCAAGTGCCATGACTGACATGTTAAATACAATGTTTCTTATCATTTCCTCATGACTTTGAGCAGAATAGACTGTTATCATTTGCTTTGAATGAGAAAATAGATTCAGAGGGAAAGTGAATTATCCAGCTACACAGCTAATTCCTTCTGGTCTTGCTACCTGGAAACCTGGATGGGACTTGACTACAAGAACCTACCCTGGCTTTCCATATCCATCTGGCCAAACTGCTATTGTCCCGCTTTCCTTGTGTGAGGTCATGCACATCCCCACTCAAGTCTCTCCATTCCACTGAAACAGGTAAAGTTATTCAGGTGGCTGAGTGTTGTGTTCCATCTCATGAGGGACATTTGTGCAGTTAGGCTCTGTTCCTAATTATGAGAAGGCAGAAGAGAAACACAAAGAAAAGTGTAGATCTGGAAGGTGTGATTCACATGCTAGCCACCTGATTGGAAACAAACAAACTAGATCCCATCTTATTCTCAGATAAGAGACCTAGCCAGTGAACAGACCTGTCCTGTGAACAGACCTGTCCTGTGAACAGACCTGTCCTGTGAACAGACCTGTCCTGTGAACAGACCTATCCTGTGAACAGACCTGTCTTGTGAACAGATCTATCTTGTGGTATTACACAGAGCAATGATTAAAAGTGCTGATACTGATGCCCAGTTATTAAAATAAAATAGATTTCACTAGTTCATGATTGTAGGCAAAAAGATGCTACAAGAATCTGGGCTTGGAGAGAGTCAAGACCGGCTGGTATCAAATTCTACCTTTGCTGGTTACCTAAGGACTGTCACCTCAGCAGGGTGCTGTGAGAACTGAAACATGTGGTAAACATGAGTGACAGAATCTCAGGGGGAATACTATGTCTGAGAACTGGAGCTTCTCTGCCACTCATAGCATTCTCTCTCTCCTTGACTGCCATCCTGAGATTTGGTACCTTAGCCTTTAGCATCTCCTGTCCATGCCACTGTCAAAGCCCCTTAAATTTGTCTTTGTTCCTTAATTCTTGCTTTAACTAATCAACTCTTTCTGTCTTTTAAACCACATGTGTCAGTCATTCATCAGCTCAAAATCCTCCCCTGCTGGACACCCTCTGCTCCATCCAAAGAAGAGTTATATGGATGCTCTGCAGAGGATTCAAGGCACACTGAAGACATCATTCCTGGTCTCACTGATAAATATCCTGCTGACTACCCACTGTTTGCTGTACAGGGAAGCATCTAACAGCTGCCTGGAGATTCTCCCTTCTACCTCAATTTTTCTATTAACCTATTAATATTCCACTCATTATCTATTCAGAACCTTTCAATGGATGATGCTGTGTCAGCTTTCATAGGTCAAGGTGTTCTCTCTCTCTCTCTCTCTCTCTCTCTC
>NW_021604657.1:732290-744511 GCF_004785775.1 Grammomys surdaster
TCTCCCTCTCCCTCTCCCTCTCTCTCTCTCTCTCTCTCTCTCTTTCTGTAAAGCCTCCTGTGGAGGCTGCCTCTTCCAGGCTCTTGTTATTCTGCAAATGGGACGTTATTTAACTATAGTAACCACTGCTATAGTTAACAGCTTTCCTGTCAAATGAATTTTGTGTCTTTACTGGATTTAGAGCATACATCTAGGGACCACTGCCCCTTGGCATAGTATCTCACTCCATACAGACACTTGATCAATGTTTACTGACTAGATCCATCTGAAATTTTCAGCGTTAGCAGGAGTGGATAGTTTCTTTTCCATATTCTACTGCTTATACAGCAATCAGGATTCTGTTTCCTTTACTTTTATTTATGCAGAACTGGGACTTTAAACTCAAGGTTTCACAGATGTTAGGCAAGTACTCTGCCACTAAGCCATATTCCCAGGCTGAGAGGGCTGTGTGTGTGTGTGTGTGCGTGTGTGTAGTATACTGGTAATTATTCTGGAACTTATTGTAATCTCTGGAGAACATTAGCTCATAATCAGATCTGTGATTTAATAGTAATTGAATGACTGTGTTCCTATGGCAGAGATAGAACTCATCATGCAGAAGATGGATGGTGTCTTAATTTACTTTTCAGATCTTCTTTAGCTGTGATATCACTAGAGATGTGACAGTCATATGTCCTATGAGGAAGGACTATCACTTCCCCAGTTGTTGGTAGAGATGTTGGGAGACAGGCTCCATGTGTTACCTGTTTTAGGTGCTCTCTTGCTCAAGGTCATGTGTGTCTGAGAATGACCCACACCCAGTGTCTGAGCAGGAACATTGACAGCCTGGCTACTATGGCATAATGAGGGAGAACCCCAACCATTTTATTTCTAGTGCTCTCCCTAAGACTGGTTGAATGTGGGGTTGGCAATAGGAGAAGACATTGCAGAGCCAAAAGGACAGTCAAATTTTTATAGTGTCAGATGGTGGTGTCTAGTTATACAAATCCAAGAAAATATCATGATTGCAGCCAGAGGCAAGGTTAGAGTGTCAGGCAAGAAGGCCTTAGTTACAGAGTAAGAAAGGTGGTAAGTTAACATTAGAAAATGCCCATGCTTAAAATACATGGAAAGCTAATCAGGGCAGCCCATAGTACATCACTACATAAAACTGAGGATACATGATGTGGTAGCTGAAAACAATTACCTCATTGCAAGAAATTCTGATTCTCTTGAAGAGTTCTGAATCTGAGCCAGTTTTTATTGAGAGCCCACTAAATAAAAGCAGAGATAGAATGAAGAACCCTTGTCAGAATGGGAAGATACAGGGGAACTGTCCTGATGATGTACCAAATTCTTCCCCAAAAGGACCAGTAGCCATTTACCTAAGTAACCTTATAGGCAGTGAGTAAGAATACTTAAACTGATGTCGACACCAGGGTCCAAAATCATCAAGGCCCCATGTTGGAGTACGGCCAAGCAAAGAGATGGATCTGATTAATGTCCAAGTTAATCTATGTGCCTACAACTTTCTTTCTTTTTCCCAAAACCTTTTGACATACCTTTTCCATGAAGCAAATATAGTAAAACAAAAGCAACATTGCATTCCATAGGTTGTGAAAAATGGATTTCATTCTTGGGAAATTTTCTTATCAAACCCCCACAACTAATCTAGCCTTACAAAAATCGTTTCATACTTAGAGGGTAAGTCACTCCCACTAACGTTTCCAAGTACACCTTCAACTAAAACTATACCTTCTTGCTTATTTAGCAACTTAAATACAATGAATGTACTTGGTTTTCATACATGGTTTGTAGCCATGTTGTCATCATTCTTTTCTCCTCCATCAGCAAAGAAGAGCAAATTTAGTTCATCTATAGATTTATTAGACAAAACTAGAGCCCTGAGTCTGTGTCCAAGGGTGATAAGTACTCTCTTCTTCCTCTACCTTCCCAACAAAACAGCCCAAAGAACCTCCAGGCATGTCTAACAGCCCACAGTACATTGCATTGATCATTTTCATTGGCTATCATCAGACAAAGCAGACTGGAGGATCCTAAAGTAGCAACCTCATTAGAGACCTCAGCATTCCATGCACAGATGGCAGTGGGAGGTGGACCCTGCAGAGATTCTGAATTTACCACATTAGTCAAACATTTAAGGGCCCTGAGGTCAAGGCAATCCTGCATCTTACTTACACTACTCTTCTCTAACTTCTGTAAAAGAAAAAAAGAAAGCAAATAGTCTCATGGTTCTTGGGCCAAAAAGCTAAAATCAAGGTATTGACAGGGCCTTGCATGCTCCAGAGACCTTGCATATGTTTCTTCCTTCCTTCCTTCCTTCCTTCCTTCCTTCCTTCCTTCCTTCCTTTCTTTCTCTCTTTCTTTCTTTCTTTCTTTCTTTCTTTCTTTCTTTCTTTCTTTCTTCTTGTTGTTAATTTCCTGCTTCTGAGAACTTCAGATAGTCCTGGAATTGCTCCTCATCACTGTATAATCTTTGTCCACATTAGAACTTTGCTTTACTATTTCTGTTATTAAATTTCCCCTTTTGTCCCTTAAACCTTAATTTATTTATTTTTTCTGTGTATAACTCTTTTGCTGCATAAGGCACATGTGCTATCTGTATTTGTGGTGCCTGAAGAGAAGCAAAAAGTGTTTAAGATACTCTGGAAGTGGAGTAATGGACCATTGTGATCTTTCCTGAGGGCCCTGGAGACGGAACTCAAATCCTCAGCAAGAGTAGCAAGCGTTCTTAATCTCTGGGCCATCGCTCTCACCCTTCCAGTTGTCCTGAGACTCCTGGTGGACATGTATAACCTAAGCCATTTTTTTAACCTCAAAATCCTTAATTTATTTATGTCTGCAATGACATATTTCTAAAGAGAGCAACATTTTTAACTATGAGTATGTTTTCAGGAACAATTATTCATTTTATAAAGGAATCCAAATAGCAAGCCAAACTACTCTATATGTTTTAGATATATAGATTCATGGGCAGTAGTCTGGCCAATCAGAAAGGGCAAATATGGGAGGATGGAAAAGGATTGTTGGTGGAAGCCTATGAATGGGCATGTGTGCATTTGAGGGTGTTGTGATTGATGGCAGTGCTGATTTCACAGTTTAATATCACATAACAGCATCCCTCCAGAAGTGGCACTGGATAATCAAACAGAGAAAATGTCAGCCAGCCCTATGTGGTGGTTGATTTCAGCTGACAACTTGGCAGGACTTGGAATTACCTGGGAAAGGAGTATCAATGAGAGACTGTCTAGATTAAATTGACCTGTGAATATGTCTGTAAGAGGGGGTTAATTGGGGTGTGGTTAATACTGGACATGGGCTGAGAGAGGAAGCCAAGCATGCGCATGCGTACACACATACACACACACACACACACACACACTCACACACACACACATACATATTTCTCTCTGTTTATTAACTTTGGATGGTGAGCACTCCTTCAAGCTCCTACTACTGTAACCTTCCTGGTGTGATGCTCTGTAACCTTAGCTATGAACTAGACTAAGCCCCTTTCCCCTAAGGTGCTTTGGTGAGGTATTTAGTTGCAGAGATGTGTAAAATATAATGAAGACAACATATCATAGCCCAGAATTGACACAGGCACATGACGTGAGCACAATAACTGAGGTAGGCAAACTTAACAATAGGATTATTCCTTTGACCAAACTTGTATTAAACCTGTGTTATAATTGAGTATGTATGTTAGAAGCATAGAAACACTGTGCCTCCAAGAGAAGATTAGCTGGTCCATTCTATCCTGTCAGTGCCAGCGATTCTTTCTCGGAAAGACTGGCTGATGGTTCAAAGCATAGAAGGAAGGTCTCAACCGCATCTCTGAAGGTTTATGTTTGGATCTGTGAGCAATAGTAAAGGCCTAATTGAGCCCACTGAACAGCAGTGCTGAGCAGTGAGGACCTGGACAGACAGTTAAAGCAGAAGTGATGTTAGATGATACCAGACCACCCAGTGCATCTGGCCTGAAAAAACTTCTAAACAGTAGTTACAGAGCCTCAGCTAGAGGCAAGAGAGCATACCCATGACAGTTCCAAGAGGGAATTCTAGTCAGTCTTCTATGCTCATGGCTTCTACAAGTGCAAATATAACCCATTCAGGACAGAAAATGTCCACAAATAACAGCCTGTGTTAAATAAATGCAGACTTTGTTTTCTTATCACTCCCCAAGCAGTGTAACAATTTACATACATAGTGTTAAGTATTAGGTGTTATGTATATAAGTATAGTGATTTAAAGGATAGCAATGGTGTGCACTGGTTTATGTGCAAATAGTAGGCTTTTGTTAGGACTCCTTTTTGGAATCCTATCCTCAAGGACCTTCTGTGGATGTCAAAGGGGAATTGTATTTCCAACCTTCATTATAGACAGTGCATGCCATCAGTTACACAGGACTATTATACTCCTTCTAAGATGTCCACAAACTCAAAAAAAAATCCCCCATAAAGCCCTTTTAAATAGACAGTTTTCAGAAATGGGAGGAGGTGAGGCAGCAAAAGTATGATATTCATTAAAATTATAATTAAACACAAGTAAGTTAGGATGTTGTCATTTGATGTCAAGGAAATATTTATTCTAACACCATGCCTCATGCCCAGGACACTGCATGAGTAGCAGTTGCCACAGATCAGACGCTAGACAAGGGAGGGTCATGGTTTAAATGTACCCACCTTTTTTTCTGAGGAAGAATCTGGGCTTGGAGAAGTAAACATATGAAATAAGTGTGATGATCTAGACAATATCAGAAAAACCAAGTTGTATATAAAAACACATACCCCTGACCTGTAAGTAGGCTGTCAACATGATAAGGAAGCAGACACTACATGCTTTTAAATTCGAGTATTTTTAAATCTAAATATAATTAAAATACTGGTATGTTGTAAGGTATGTTGTAAGGTCCAGACAGTGTACACAAGTAAGTTGAGGAAAAAGACAAGAAAGAGAGGGGATTCTTCTAAAATGCCTAAGCATTATCAGTGACATGGTATGTCAGCTTTGATGTTGGGGGATTGTCATGGATGCTCTTGTGTTTTCTCCAAGGTATTCTTCAATATTAGTTTCCTTTCCCACTTATGTCACCTTTCTGACTATAGGATGAATTTCCATGTTCTGTTTGACCAGGAAGTGCTATGTCCTCCCCTGCACCCCACCACCACCACCAAGTAATGCTTGTGTTGGCTCCAGGTTTCACAGTCAACATCACTCATGCCCCAGATGCAAATGGACGCAATGCTGGTTACATTCTGTCTTTTATCACAGGGGCAGAATGTTCTGACATTTATTTGAAGACTAACTCCATCCCAATTCACTAATTTTTCTGACCTTCATTTTTTTACTCTCTCTCCATAATTTCTTCATTTGAAATTCTAATAATGACTGTATTTCTTAAATTCTCTTCAATTATATTTTTATTTTGAAAGAAGCAAGCTAACAAACAAATGTATAAATAGATGGGGCGTTGAACCATTAATAAATTTCTGGATTCCCCTTTCCTAATTGCTTCTCCTGTTGATCCTGGGTTGTCACCATGCCTTCCCACTGGTGTATAAATTTACAAACATCATGCAAATGCATTATTTGTAATAAAATTGACTAATGAGCATTAAAAGCCAATTATTCCTATACATCTGCTAGATATGACTGGCAATAACTATATATCTTTCAGATTTGTGGCTGTGTTTGCCTTAGTAAGATTTTAATCACTCATTAATTTATGGATTATAATATAAAGCATGGGCACTCATGGTGCCCAAATTGCCTCAAATATATCTGAAAGCAAGGGAGCCTCAAAGTGCTTCACAGTGCTATACAGCCCTCCTTTCTGAATCATTTCGTCATGCTACTGTCAACTGGAGACAGAGTCAGGCAAAATCTCTATAAAACACATCACATGCAAGCAATCTTATATCCCATTGATGAATCACGTTATCATTTGTTATAGGAACACACTGTGGTGGTTTATACTGATTGACAACTTGGCTGGATCTAGAGTCACCTAGGAGATATGACCTCTGTCCTGTCCATGGGGATTATCTCGATTAGATTAACTGAAGTAGAAAGACCCACCTTAACTGTGGGAGGCATCAATGCACTCCAGCAAATGAGTTGGGGTTCTGGGATAAATAAAAGGGAGAATGGTAAGTTGATAACTAGCCGTCATCTCTCGATGCTTCCTGATCCTGAGTGCACTGCTTGCAGCTGTCTCCAGCTCCTGTCACCACATGTTAGAGCATACATGCTGGAACTGTGAGACTTGGCAACCCCTTTCTCCCTTAAGTTGCTTTTGTCAGAGTGTTTCATCACAACAACTAGACAAGCAACTAACACACGCATACTGAATCCATTTATGTCATTCTTTAATCTCTCTTTAAAAGCCAATTATTCATATACATCTGCTCCAAGTAGCCTAATATTTCTGAAAGCAAGGTACATGTATATGGAAGACATATGCTGGTACATTCAGATGGAAGGTAGTTACACCCTGATGCCAGCCCAGTCCTTACTTGTTGTAGAATCATAGGCGTGTACCATACTATCTTTCTACCTATACCTACCAACAAAAACATATGACAAAAGTGTGCTCCTCTTGGGAGGGAGGCATTAGATGAATGACAGTGTAGTCTCTGAAGGAGTTTACCCTTAGCTGTGGCAATGAGGAGCTTAGAGACAGGATCAATGACAGACTTCCCAACTGTACTTCTGAGAAATCCCACATTATCCAAGAAAATCAGAGCTTGTGAATGACCCTCTCTCAAAGACACACATTCGTGTGACTGAACAGGAGGTCCTTGGCTCATGCATGGTGGCCACAGGACCCCCACTATCAGGTGGCATTGGGGTCATTTTTTTCCATTTACGCAACAACCTGCTTTATGCTCTGTCTTTGATCTCAGGGAGTCCTGCTGCAGAAGCAAAACCACTAGGTAGAATAAGTAATGCCAGCAGTAATTCCATCATGAAGCCAGCAGAGAATGAGGGAGAATGTTCTGGATAGGATATTTTTACCTGCTCCACATTTATATGAGCAAGAAAAAATTCAGGTTACTTCAAATATAGAAAAGATAGGGTGTGGGGGAAAAATCAAGAGTAAAGGGTTGACTTTGAGATGAGAAAAATTTGTTTCTGCAAATCATCACAACATGAAGGTACACCACTCACTAGGTATTCAGCGCATGGCAGAGTTTTAAGATGAGAGGGTGATAGTGAGCACCCAGGTGAATAGCAAGAGATATCAAAGTAGGGCACACTTTCTGACTGTGGGGTAATACCAGAATCATTCAGATGCTACCTCGTATACAGAGATACAGGCACAAAGCAATAGACACTATCCTGGGTTGCATGAGAGCATTTGGACCCTTGCAAAAGCTGGGACTCAGCAATAATGAACCAGGTGAGAGACTGCTTTGGAAAACAAGTCATGTGGTAGAATAAAAGATCGGCATACACATACTCTGTGTCCTTGTTTCTTGAGCAAGTATTACTGCATGACGGGAGATGGAGTTTGCATTGGTCCAAAGGTAGGTAGCATTTTAAAAGAGCTGCCAGAGTTGGGCATAGTGTATTTGAGCCACAATAAAAGATCTAGAGTTAAAATATTCACTGACAGCAATAAAAAGTGAACCAACGTGATGTAGTACAAAGGTCAGCAAACAACATCAAGGTCCAAATCTAGACCATCCCTGTTTTAAATTGGCCATGTGATAAGAATGGTTTTGTTTGTTTGTTTTTTTACATTTTTATATGTCGAAGAAGGAGACAAAAGGGATAAAAATTTATGACATAGGAAAGGTGTGTGAAAAATCAGATTTCAATGTCATTCAGTGTTTTGCTGGAATACAGGTTCTTTTCTTGTTTACACATTAGTTGAAGCTAATTTCGGAATGGGATATCAGACATTGTGTAGCTACAAACCTTACCATTGTTACATCTGTTTACAGAGAAGATGGAAGGCATACCAGTTTCGAATGCAGAGGATTCATTACTCAACCTGTGTTAGACAGGCTATGCTTGGTTTGTTTTTAGTGCTTTTTTTTTTTACTAATTATTTATGTATTTATTTATTTATTTATTTATTTATTTATTTATTTATTTATTTATTTTTGCTGCTCATGCTTATGTAGCCAGGTTTATTTGTTAGTGTTTGCATTTTCAATTTTTCCTTTCAGTCTTACTTGTTTCGTCTTTTTTTTCCCCCAGGAGGCAATTGGGTTTACTTTTTAAGCTATGCAAAATACTAACATAATTGTTAAAGTCAGCAGTACATCAAAATATATCCTCAGATAGTGTCCTTTCTCTGTTATGCTTTTCACCCCATTTCCAATTCTCTGCCTTCCACCATTATCTTACTTCTTTGTACAAGGTAAATAATGATATTAAGTTCTTGTTTATCCTATGTTTTTGTGTATGAACAATGAGCATATACATATAATTTTTTAAAATTTCCTCTTCATTTTTTGCATAATGGATAGCAACTAAACATGTCATTTGTTTCCTTTTTCCAATTCTTGTCCATAAAACATTTAATGTTAATTCATATAGACCATTGTCTTTCATTTTTCTTGTTTCCCAGGATCTCATGGTATGAATACATAATAGTTTATCTAACTAAACCCCTTGATGTATGCAAGTTTGATGTTAGTATTCTCCATTTGCAAACAATGCTACTGTGACTATATCGTATATCTGTACTTTTGGATACACACTGTTTTTATTTTGGGCATAACAATATTAGCTCAGGGGAGGTAAATTCTTGATCAGTGAATAAACAGAGCTCTGAAGTACATACCACTGCAAAGAGTATTTTCTTGAGGCTGGCATGATGGCTTCCTTGGTAGTCAGAGATGGTGTCACCCTGGAGAGTGAAAAGCAGCTTGCTTTATTGTCAGGTAACATAAGGTAATGTCTACCTCAAGGAGAACATAGAAATTGATTTTCTTAAAGCCCATTATAAAACATTTATGCTCTCTGGCCTTCAGTTTCCTTATTTGTGGTGCAGACCTACTATGTGTACAGCATTTACCCAGAAACTCTGTATTGCACCTATGAGAAGTGAGATCCAGGAGACCAAGGCAGGAGTGAAATTCATTCATTTCTGACCCAGGAGTCTTATTTCTTCTGGCAGTCTCAACAGAGTTTTAGCAGCAAAATTATTAGGATGCAAACAGGGTAAATCTTAGAGCCTTCTCATATCTCAACATTTCAAGAGTCAGGCTCTCCTAACCTCTGTTCCGTAGCCTGATGGATGGCCTCAGCACACATCCTCTTCGGAAAGTTTCCTAGCCAATTCTTTCTCTCCTCTTCTCTCCCCTTTGCTCTCTGATACCTTTCAATGTGTCTCTACCACAAATGGCAGCTTGAAAGGCAAATTTTCTTCTAACAAACAGCATCCCTTTGAAAGCAGAGGATTAGTTGTCTTTCTTCATATGCAAAATGCATCACAGGCCCATCTCCACAAAAATCTTCATTTTAAAATCAGAATATTTGGAGAAGAAAAATTAGAATGTGCTAACCTCGGTAAACATTGTTATTGGACACTCAGAGAAGTCACCTAATGGAATTATTACAAAGCAGGCAAAGAAATTTAATTTCGTTGTAATTATTCCTCTGGGAAGTGGAGGGAAGGGCTGGCCATGACCTCTCAAGGCCATTCCTTGCCTGTTGTCATGAGAAAGGCCTTTAAAATCACTTGAAGAAGCCATGGAGTGAGAGATTTATGCTGTAAAGACTGTGTGGTGAATGGAAACTTGTGGTTTGGGAACACGTTTCTGGTGACAAATCTTATAAGGCCTGAAGTAGCACTGCCTCTCAGCTCAGATGAAGCCAAGTTGAGGCAGCTGGAGGAAGGAAAGGGCAGCTCTGTGGAAGAGGAGATGTGAAGGTGAGACATGAGGAGACATGCAACTCCAAACAGGCGCAAATGACTGGCTTCAGAAACGATGACACTTTACCTATTTGCCTAATTATAAATTTAAGCGTGATTTGATTTATCCAACTTAGCCAGTTTTATATATTCTCTCTCTCTGTCTCTGTCTCGCTCTGTGTGTGTGTGTGTGTGTGTACACAGCCATGTGTACACACACACACACACACACACACGCACGCTCCTGCAATTTTTCTTTGGATCTTGTATTTATGAACATGGGGTCCTGTCTCATCTAGAGCTCTCTTATTTGAACATATATAGTCTACATATGATAGTCAGATAGTCCTTCCTTCCACATAAACTAAAGTTAGCAACTATTGGCTTTTCAACATCTTAATATCCAATTACTGGTACACAGAGAAAGCCATGTCTCCTGAAATCCCATCACCTTCCTTCGGCATGAAAGGTGGCTCGGAAATTTACTCTCTTTTGGCTGCTGAGAATTTCAGAGCAGTTCACTCAGTATCTGCAAGGATGGATTCAGGAACAACCAATACATTCCCAGGAAGATTTACATGAAGTCTCTCCTCAGAGGACCAAGGAGGCTCAGAGCAAGAAGGCTTTCCAGGGCTGAATGGCCTCTTTGTGACAGTCCTCTGCCTCCCCTGCCACAGGAGGATTTCTGCAGGCCTAAGGGAGCTCATGCTTTATAGCGTGTTTGGCTAATGTGAAAATCAAAGCCCTCCCAGGTGTTAACAGTGGCAGTGGTGTGGAAAGGCCAGGGTGACACAGCCTGGTTCTGGTCTGTGCTGGTTTGATTGCCGTTTTTTGGCATTAGCTAACTCTCAGTTTCCTTTCACCTTTGGTTGGAATGAACTAGGGAGTTGAGTCGAAGTTTCCTAGGGATTAGGATGTAAACCTGATCTCCCTGTAGCCTGGATCCCTTGCTTGGAACTTAGCTAGCTGAGCAAGTGGTGGGAAGGAGTCGGAGAAACATTTGGTCCTGGGAAACCACAGTGCTCACCATGCTTATGTGATGCTGAAGAAGAAATCATGCTGCATAGAGTCTGCTAATTAAAAACAAGGGTTTGTCTCTCCTCATACATGGTAATTAAGGCTTCTGCCTTGAGCCGCCTGGCCTGCACCGTGCAGTCCCCAAATGACTTGCTCTGCCCGCATGCTGACAATCTGCAAGTTAAAGGCTCAAAAGAGCTCACTAGCCTACCTTCCAATTCTCACCTCCAGACCAAGTCTGTTTACTTCTCAGAATAAACGAATGACATCACCAAAATCAACATTTCGTTATACCTCTTGAGACAGGGTCTCCCACTGAACCCAAAGCTGGTTCAGATTTCTGATAGCCAGTGAACAAGCCTGGGTTCTGCCCATCTCGGCCCCACAGCTATGAGATCATAGTCACAAGCATCTGTGCCTGGATTTTAAGTTCTGAGGATCAAATTCAGATCTTCATCCTTGCACACTCTAGCCACAGACCGACCCCTGAAGCTTGACAACCTTCAGATTTCTACTGTTACATTCACAAACACCTGTGCTGGAGACTCTGGCAAGGATACCTCCATAGTGACATGAAGAGGCCACTAGCAATGGTGTTTCAAGGATGTATTTCCGGGGAAAGGCAGCCTGCTTGTTCCTACTGACTCCCATCATGCCCCCACCATGACCAAGCAGGCCAACTTCTGCCACCCTGAGAAGACAACGGCTACCATGTGTTTTGTTTCCAGTTACCTCTCAATACTTTTCCCCAACACGTTGCACTTACATGGATACAGATAGAAATGGTCATTGGCTTTTTTCAGTTAATAGGATTTCATATAGAATAAGTTCAAAGAGGTCTGGGTTCTAGCTCCCAAATCACATCAGAGACAAACTATACGCCACATCTGCAGGTCTCACATATCTCTGATTCGTTCATGGGGACTCAATCAGTGTGGCATGCAGCTCTCATCTGGGGAGGCCAGTTCTTCCCTCCTTTGTTTATCAAGAGACGGATGCTATGAGGAGCCAGATGTCCTCTGCAAGTGGGCACTTGACATTAGAAACATAGGCTCCAGCGTGGCTTTGTTTCTCCTGCTCCAGACCTCCCCATTTCAATCTGCAAAGTACAAACAAGACTTCTGCAATGTATGTCAAGTGTTACTGAAAGCGAGAGGTGGGGGTGGATTTCAAACCACTGCAAATGGAGGAGGCAAAGGCAACTTCACAACTTTTCAGCAAATAGATACTCAGCATTTGATCAAGAGGGAGAGGGAGGGAGGGAAGGGGAGAGGGAGGGAGAGAGAGAGAGAGAGAGAGAGAGAGAGAGAGAGAGAGAGAGAGAGAGAGA
>NW_021604657.1:744521-747478 GCF_004785775.1 Grammomys surdaster
AGAGAGAGAGAGAGAGAGAGAGAGAGAGAGAGAGAGAGAGAGAGAGAATAAGAAAACAGTATCACACCAACATTTAATTTCTGTTCTTTGTCAAGTCTAAGGCAATTGTTCTTTTCTGTATTATTTGATTATGAAAATGAAAATTTTGCGTGCCTAGTACATAGAACAGCTGAGACAGACAAAATAAGAGACAAGGGAGTGACTCTTGTGGATTGAGCTTTAGTCAAATCTGAGGAGGGTATTACGAAGTTTAGCTGAGGAATGATGTACTAGAGATATGTGGTTTGAAGGTGGAATGTCCCCGACTCCCCAAGGCTTGTGCATTTGAATACTTGGACTCTGGCTGATGGTTCTGTTTTAGGAGACTGTCAGACCTTTGGAAAGTGGTACCTAACTGGGGAAGTGTGTTACAAGTGAGAGAGCCTTTGATGTTTGTTGCATAGCCCTTTTCTGGCTCCCTCTGCTTCCTGTTCTGTACAGATGAAGGAGGAAAAGAGTCTCACCCTCACTCTCAAGCTACCTGCTACCATGGCTTCCCCACGATGGACTATATTTCCCGCCAACAGTGAATTACAATACATTCCTCCTTCCTTGAGTTGATTTGTTAGAGTAATAAAAATAACTAATAAAAGAGGATAAATATAATAAGATAAAGAAGTGTTGCTACAATGAAACCAGGATGGGTCAGTGAAGCACTGCTACACAGGGGCAGGGTGAAGCCCAGCATATAGGATATAAAGGAGTCCAAAATAAAATCATGGTGGCCATGATTGAAAGAATGAAGGAATGGGGGTAGAACATGAGGTTTCCCACATATTTGAACTTTGGGTATCAATTTTCAGATCAAGGGCAGATCATAAATGAAGAACATTCAAAAGTATGAGGACACAGGACCCAAGAAGAGGCAAGTTTTCCTCCAGGGTTACAAATGGAGATATTGTCTCTCCTTGAGGAGAGAAGATTTGACCCAGCTGACTAAGGAGGATCATGGTCACTGTTGCTGTCCATCTCTCTAGTGAAGTCAAAAGGGGTTAAAGAAAAATGCTGTTTCAGAGTAGAAAGGATGCTCACCTGTCCACTTAGTGACTGGCATGTGTCTCTAGTCCTACCAGGATCTTCTGTTTTTTAATTCCAGATCTCAACTGTAAGGAGTTTTGTATCTTGTCATGATGTGGAGCATTACAGTTTTCAATCTCAAATCCACCCATAGGCCCTTCATTCTGAAGACTTGGTTGTCAGTCCCAGTACTGTTGGGAAGTAGTAGCCCCTTTAAGATATGAAGGAAGTTAGGTCTTTGGAGGTGTTCCTTTGAAGAGAATATTGGAATCCTCTCTCTGCTTCTCTGCTACAAAGGTTTTTTCTGACATGTGCTTTCACCATGAAGGGATGCCTCACCACAGGCCCCCAAACGATGAGGCCTAGTGACCACAGACTTAAACCGAGTGCCAAAAGAAATCACCTCCTTGTTAGATGGCTTTCTTGTTTTTTTGTTTTTTGGGTTTTTTTTTTTTGGCAAAGGCCAGCTAAACAATATGGAGTTTGTCCCTGCCCAGCTTTCAGATCCATTTCAGGCCTGAAAGGAAGACACAACTCAACACCTTCCATTTCAGTAAACCCTCAAGCTTTCCATGAGGGCAAAACACTGTTGAGGGTATCAAGAAGACAGAATGTGAGTGTTGTCCCTGTCACTTGGTGAATAACAGAAGTGGGCATATGGGGTGTTCCTTAACGTCTCATAGCTTTATTCTCCTCATTGCTTCAAGACTAGATGGCTGCTGTGACGATCGACCTAAGAAGGATGTGGAACAGTGCCTGGAGCTGGGGTGCTGTCCAATAAAGGGTGTCTTTCTTTCTGACTACTCAGACTCACTGTCTGCAGGGAAGGGCTTCCAGGTAGGGAATGGCAGGACACGCTCCACACAGACGTCTCCAGGCTGGACCAGCTCTAACAAATGTTGGATTGACAGGCTTCTGTTTCCATGGAACTTCCAGTGCTGACTGGGTTTGTGCAACAGAGTAATTAGTGTTTTCTTTCTGTGTCTGTACCCCAAGGTGATTGCCTTTTATAGCAAAGTCCCCAATAAATGATTAATTAAGACTCTATAAAGTATGACTCTTGCAAGCCACTTATTACTCAAGTAGGAAACTGAAGTTTTCATGCTGGGTTTTGTTAAATCATGGCACACAGAACCCATTAATTTCTCCATCGAGCCTCAAAGCAGCTCATTTCTTCATCAGCAATGTGCTTGGACCATGGCAGGCACGGGGGAAGGCAAAGTGAGAAAGGAAGGAATCTCAAGTGTAAGGATCCTTAGTAACAAACACTCTTACATTTACAATTTCCCCACTTCCGTGTGAGACAGATGCTATTATTGTCCTCTTTCTATAATAAGAAAGTGGAGGCTCCTGCTTTTACGGATAGTATGAATAATTGACAATGTCACCGGGCCAGGAAATATTGGAGCTTAGATTTGAAGCCAGGTGCAGTCGGTTGCAAAGTGTCTATTCTCCTTACTCACGTGCTAGCTCCAAAATGATGGAAAATAGCCTGTGTCTCTCATGGCTTCCATTCTACTGAAATAAAAAGAGTAGAAAATAAGCAGAGGTTCCAGGCCAAGCGGCCTATGCTTTGAGTTGTAATGCCGAAAGATGGAAGAAGATGGCAAGGCATGGTTTGGACAGATTATAAATGGGCTCATGTTCTGAAAGGCAGACCACTGCGAGAAGGCAAGCTGGGTGTCCATGGTGGGTAAGTACACTCAGTCAACCAAAGTCCCCTCAAGCAGGTATTCATGGACTGGCTGGCAGATGGTTCCCAGTCCTGGCTGCTGAGCCTTTCAAACACACACACACACACACACACACACACACACACACACACACACACAGAGAGAGAGAGAGAGAGAGAGAGAGAGACAGAGAGAGAGAGAGAGAGAGAGAGAGAGAGAGAGAGAAAA
>NW_021604657.1:747878-790646 GCF_004785775.1 Grammomys surdaster
ACACACACATACACACACACACACACACACACACACACACACACACAGAGAGAGAGAGACAGAGAGAGAGAGAGAGAGAGAGAGAGAGAGAGAGAGAGAGAGAGAGAAAACAAAATGTAATAAAATATTTTAAAGGTACTTATGGCTGCTTAATGTACCCAAAGGTCAAAATAAAGTTTTGTTTGTTTTCTGTGTTGCTAGGGATAAGACCCGGGATGTCTGCATCCTAGGCACATTATCAGCATGCCCTCCTATCTCCATATTCAAAGTATTAAGGACAAGAAAGACCCCATCATCACAGCACTGGAGCTTGTTCACATCAGCAGTTCTCTCATTGGCCTGAATATTAGGTTTGCCAGGGAAGTTTTAATAAATCACAATGTCTGTGATTTGCCCTTAAACCTCTAGCTCATGGTGTATAAATTTCATGTTTTTATGCATTTAAAAAATCTCCACAGATGAATCTAATGTCCTGGCAGATGTGGAAGGCACTGGAGTGGAACACTCTCTTATTTTCCATAGACCTCATTGGCTCAGTCACAAGTTAAAGGATGAGTCACAGGGTGTCACCTTTCTCTTTTACCTCTCTTAGTTTCAATGACATTTTTTTTCCTATCCCATCTCAGTGTCCCCTTCTCTCAACCATTTGTGCCTGGCTAGTACATGGTAATTTAACCTAAGGTACTAACTCCTGAGATTGTCTAATTCAGAGAAGACTCTCAAAAAGAGGCATCAGCTAGATCATGGGAGATCTATGAAGCCCTTTGGGGGATTTCATAGGATCCCACATAAGAACAGTTACAGTGATAAAGGAAACCTACACAGCGAACTGACATCTCCTGGAACATCACAGGGGACCAACATGCCTCTGGAAAACAACTTTCTGATTCTGCAACTTTGCTACCCTTTTTGCATTGCTTTATGTTAATGTTGAAGAAGAATTCATTTCCTTCAGAAGTAAGATGAATGACCTCATCAATCCTTGCTGACAAGGACAATCCAAAGGTCCAAAAGGATCTCTGGCAAGTGGTCTTTCACTTGGTCCTCTACTCCTAGGATCTACACCAACACCGGGGAGCCACCAAACACTTAACTCATCATGTGCTAGCTGCTGCATGCTAGACCCTAGCTCTTCAGTCTTGGCCTTCCAGTTGGGTAAGGAGAATATAGGGCCACATCTGTGGGACCCTGAACACTGAACTTGGAGAGAGGAAAACATAACCCTCATTCAACAGGGAAAGATTTTCTGGGGACTGTTAGGATGAGATAGAGGCTACGGTAGCAGAGAAACACAGCAGAAGAGGCGCCACCCGGGCAGGGCACCTACTGAGTCAAGGTGAAGAGGGGAAAGATAGGACCTGAAACACGTGGAGAAATAACTGAGATAGACATTGAAGTCTAGGCTTAAGTTCTCTGAGTATAATTAGGTGAGCTGATCTCCTCTCGAAGTTCCTCCTTCTTCAGCTCTAGAAAGGAATTGTGGGTGATCTTTTTCCAACCCTATTTTCCATAATTAAGCTCCTGAAAACTTTCCAGCCATTATCCTCTGCAAAGTCCACAGTCGCTAGTTATATCTTTCTGGTGACTTTGATGCCTCTCCTTAATGACAGACCAAATGGCATCAACTTATCTTGTACCAGCAAACTAGTTAGGCCACAGACCATGACAATGAGTCTTATTCCACAAACCCAAAGGGCACATATGTGTATATAATACTTGTGTGTGCTTCTTGTGGTGGGGAATGCTGCCTCCTCCTGGCTTTTTGGTTACTTCTGGCCAGTCTGTGATGGACAGTGTCAGCCTAGGATCAGCCAGTTGTGTCCTAGCAGGAGTTGCCCCGTGTCTGACTTCAGCCCGTGGCCAAGGTACATGTCATTTGTCCACAAGTCATGGTTAACAGCCCTTGGTTTATGGTTTCCTAAGAGTAGGTAGAAGGATCTCCAGAGTTGTTTTTCTTTGATTTCCTGCCGTGTATTTCTCCTGGAAAACTTTTTAAAACTAATTCTGTGAAGAGTCCAATGCCAGAAGCATCTGGTGTATACTGATTCCTGACTCAGCTGTCACCCAATGCCCTGCTCTATGCTTTTAAGTACGTGAATCACACTACAGTTTACATCATTGCCTGTATAAGCTCTAAAGGACACTGAGAATTTATTCCTTGGCTACACATTTGTGACCACTTCATGACTAGCTACAAGACTTTGAGTAGACAGGGGGAGGCTAACTTTGATTGGGTGCCATTGCTGTCCTTACCCAATGTTCTTATCCATCACATGAGATAGGGGTCTTGATTAGCATTGCTATGCTTATCTTACAGATGAAAAATCTTTAGGTCTACTTTTAAGGTTGATAATCTCATGTTGAATCCCCTTAGTCTTTGAATCAAGTGATGAGAAATGATCACCGTCTGGGTAGTCCCTGCCTTCTACCTGTGAACAACTTTGATCTTTACTTTTCTTTCCTGTGTATTTCTTACCCTTGATGACACAGAACATACCCGTTCTACTTTTCTTTTTATTCATCTAAGTAATTTGAAGAAAATTGCTTGTCTTAATGAGAACTTGCTCCAGTGGGTTCTAAACAGTGAGTGTAGAAACGTTTGAATACCCACCGTCCACACACATTAGACACACACACACACACACACACACACACACACACGCACACACACGCACACCAGAAGAGCATAAAGCTTTGGGTATATTCACACACACTAGAGATGAATCTCTATTCATTTACAGAAAGTCAGGCAAGCCCATGCATTAAATCAGCCAATGGTAGATAATGGCAGAGTGTCTATTTGGGCAACGAATGCTCTTTGATACAGTACATACCTTTCAAGCTTGCCTCCCCCATAAAGACCACTTACCTCTTTTCCTGCAGTCTGTTCTGGTCCCTTTGTATACAGGCTGAATTGCGTAATTTCAAAAGACTTCCTGAAGCCCTAATCTCCAGTGTCTTAGGACTGTGAGTGTAGTTGGAGATAGGACCTTTAAGTGGCAATTGAGAGAAAAATGAAGTCATTCTTGTTGGATCTAATCCCAGGATTGATGTTCTTTTAAGGAAAGAAATTCTAGACACATAAAGGAGAGCTGGGAACACAAGGAGGTATGGAGCATGTGTGTTCACAGGAGAATGGCCATAGAGGGCTTGGATGAAACAGCCATGGAGAAAGGTCAGATGAAGCAACCCACTGGCTCCTTCACCTTGGACTTCTGTCCTGCAGACATGTAAGAAAACAAACATCTGGTGCCTAAGTCACACAGTCTGTGACACTTCGTTACAGAAACCTGAATGAACTCATACATCCTCCAGACAAACTTTCTTCTAACTCCAAGTAGAAGTAATTTCTCCTTCACTGAATGCATATATTAAGCTTAGAAGTGTTTCCTTTAGGTTTTTTCATCTGTAATTAGATATACTTTATTTATTTAATCCATCAGGAAAACCTCTAATGGTTATTAAGTTGTGATGGACTTTACTTTTCACACTTCACAGGGTACTGGGAACATAGTAAGTGTTCAAACAATGCTGATTCTTTTCTCACTGGTCCTCTGTCCCTTCTGAAACTCTATGGTCAAAGAGATCTTAAATGCACACAGCTGACATGCTAGTTTGCAGGGCTTCACAAAGGGCTGGGACTGATATCTAAAGGATACAGATCAGTCATCTCACAGCTCTAGAAGTCTAAAGTCTAACACCAAGGTCTCAACGAGGTTAGCTGCTTGTGTAGGACTGTAAGGGAAAAAAAATCTGTCCTGTGGTATTCTAGCTCCTGGTGGCTTGCTGTCCATCTTTGGCATTCTTTGGCTTACAGGAGCGTTTATCCAATCTGCCTTTGTATTTACATGCATTCTACATCTGTCTACATTTTATTCTGCGATAAAGATACCAAGCATGCCAGACAAGGATCAACTATGGTGACCATATCTCAACTAGTTGCATCTGCAGGGAAGCTGTGTTCAAATGAGTCAGATTCTGAGGCAATAATGGTTGGTATTTAGTTGCATCAACTAGGAAGAGAGTGTGGGCTGGCACAATTCAGGCCTAATATTCATTCCTAACTGACTCCAAAATCTCATTTTGAACAACCACCTTCCCAGGTACTCTATGTGTGTGGACAGCTTAAATGCTTGAATCTACGTTGTTGTTTCCCCTTCTCCTCCTCCTTCCTCCTCCTCTTCTCTTCTCTTCTCTTCTCTTCTCTTCTCTTCTCTTCTCTTCTCTTCTTTTCTCTTCTCTCTCTCTCTGATTTATATATGTGTGTGCACATACATTCACTCATACATGTATGAGTGGAAGCCAGAAGTCAATGTCATACGTCTTCCTCTGTTGATCATCACCTTATTTTGAGGTGGGCTCTATTATTAAGCCCCATTGAGTGACAGCAGAGTCAAGAACCAGTACAAAACAGGTGCTTCTGTCTTTAGATTCTACACAGAGCTAATTTTTCCCCCTTCCCCATCTGCCTGTCTTCTACTCCTGAGCTCTGGGATTCCAGGTGTGGGCCACTGTGCCTAACATTTAAATGGGGATCCAAAAACAGGCTCTCCTGCTTGCAGAGCAGGCAGTTTTTTCCTGTATCATCATCCCAACACATTCATGGTTATCACTATGTAGTTCTTACCTGAGGGACACAGAATATATCTATTTTGTTTTCCTTTTAATTCATTAATATGAAGAAAATGTCTCTTGTTTGAAGACTCCTGGGCTCCACATGACATATGCTATTGCAGACCAATTATATGTACCTTCCAGGAAGATACCAAGGCTCAGTTTTCTTGTCAAAGCAGCCCAGATTACTTTGACTACTCCAAAGGATGAGAACACCACTCCTCTTGGAGGCTGTCTGTCCTGTACAGGTGAAAAAGTGGACAGATGCTAGGCTATCAGGAGGTCTTAGAATCCATCACCTTTGTGACTCTGGCATCCTAATGCCAAAAGATTTTACATATGGGAAAATCATATCAAAGATGCCCTCTTTCACTTTGAGTTTTAACCACATGTTTAGGAGACAGTTCAAACCACCTCATTTCAATCCAGAGACACTGAGGTCATAATTGGAGTGCTCTTTTGTAATAAATTGGTTGATGCCCAGAATTCCATATGGAAAGACCTGGTTAGTCAATCTGAAAGGTGAGGGTGTTGGTAGAAAGTCAGCTTTGAAACCTGAAGCATCAAGAGAGTTCCAAACACATATTGCATAAGTAGAAAATCCCTCAGCTCCAAACAACTCTATTATTTATAAGGAGAACACTAGGAGCCAGTTTCAAGTCTGGACAAAAATGCAGCATGTGGCTCAAGGCTGGGTCTGGGTGGCAGGGCTCTTAGCATTGTTGAGCTTTGCTTTCCAACCCAGGCTACCTATACATCAGACCGACACTAAAAGACGGTAATGACTGCCCTGGTTCCCAGACTCCACTGCCATTCTCACAGTGATTACTTTTTGTTTTCTTTTTGGTAAAAGAGATTTTTAATGCTTTTGGAGGCTATTGTAAAAACTGGACTTCAACTGTACTAAGACACATTCCAGCTGACTTCCTTCCCAGGTTCCCATCTTGCTGATTCCCTCAGATGTCCTTGGTTTTTGCCTTAGTTATACATGTACTCCATTTCCTGTTTTCCTCTCTCCTTCCACTTAGAAATCTTTCCATTGTTCCTGTTCAGGGTTCAATCCCTTATCTATGAAGGAGAGTGCAGGCTGGCTCCTAAGTTTCAGGTGATTCTACTCTTGTACACAGACACACACACACACACACACACACACACACACACAGTGGAGGAGGGGGGAAAGGGAGAAAAAGAAAAAGAGAGAGACTCTATGTATTGCAATTCTGATTAACCTAATCAGAACCCAGACATTTTTGAATAAAGTTTTATCGGTAACCAAGTTGTAAAGTCTCTGGAGAGATCACAGAGCCAGGACTGAACTTCTGTAGCGAGATAAGAATGGTCCCCTGAGAAGTATTAAGGTAAGACATAGGAGTGACATAAAGAAATAGTGACTGATTCCATAAGGATGAAGACAGTGTCTGACAAGGGAATGTCTGACATGGACGGCTATGGACGGCTTTATAGATGAGGACTGCTTTGCTGGAGCTGTGGAGAACCCAGAATTTGAGGCTGGTTTAATAGGATGGAGATGAGCTATATGTGCTGAGGTAGGCATTAAAGCAGCAGCCAGTATTAACAGTGGTTGGTTGTTATGAGAGGCCAGGGTCTTGTCCTGTGATAGACATAACAGCATCGTAATAATGTTGAATGCAAACAAGTCTTCTAGCTAAGATAAGGCAGTTCTCATGTCACTTCGCTCACTGGAACCGGTGCCTATTCACCCCCACTCCACTTTCACTGTCCAACAGGTGACGATAGTGGGACATTCTTCTGCCCATTCTAGCCTCTTGCATCCCCAAGATTCATTGTCACAGAATCAGCTGTGATGCAGGACATGATATTTTGCTGGAACATGACAATATCAAGAGGCTTCCTTAATCCTGGCTTGTGTGGATGTGGAAAGAGGTAGAAAAGAAATGAAGGAAGATACAGAAATGAGATACAGTGACCTCTGTGAAAGCCTTCTATTGTGTGTAGATGGCTGTGAACAGGGAAGGATATAGATACTTAGAAAATAAATATCAGGGACTGGAAGAAGTAAGCAGAGTCACAGGGACTGGTCTGAACTAGGCAGAACCCTCAGTCTCATACCATGCCCTCATTATCACAAGACACAGCAGGAGCCAGGCTACCATGAGGACTTCTCTAATCTGCATTATCCTAGTATGAACTGAAGTGTTCTGGACAAAATCAAGGAAGCCAGTTAGGGTCGTACCCACTCAAGGATGCTGGCCTGTCTAGTCCTTGCTAGGAAAGCTATCATTTATAAGCAAAGATATAAACACTTTAAATTCTATTTCCCTGTGTATGGCTGCAAAGAAAATATCATGGGCAGAGTGGAACTCCATGAATCCCAAGTGAACACTCATAAAAGGTCTCCAGAAGGAAGATGACTAACAGAAGCATTTCCCTCTATAAGCTACCCCAAGGCTGAAGATTACCACTGATGAAACACAGATGCTATCTGATATACATTTCTCTATTCAACCCTCAAGAAAACTTCATTAAGGTTTGTGACCTGCCCCTTCCTAAGATGACATGACCACTTGTGGTACAGAAATGAAGAGACTCTGGACTGTCCAAGGTCTAATCTACGCACACTTGATTTCCACAATTGCTATGTATTCTCTCTTCTACTAAGACATAGTGAGATCTGCAACCTGGGCTACTTACTCTCAGGCCTGGGAGGGCAGCCAAGGGCTATGTTGTGTAGTGGGAGGTATTAAAAAAGAGATGCCTGTTCCAAGCAGATTCTGACATTGGCCAAGGACAAGGAAATGGACTGCAGGCAGAAATCTGACATTAAGCTAGAACAAAGAAATAACTTCAGGCAGAAATCTAAATCCTAGGCTAGAACAAAGAAGTAACTATATGCAGGAATCTAAATCTTGAGCTAGAACAAAGAAGTAGGCTTCAAGCATGCCAATGACTTTGGGCTAGAACAGGGAAGTAGGCTCAGATATTTTGATCATCCTGATAAGCCCTTAGAAACAGTGATCACAGGAGTGCTAACAGGACTCTGTTTATTGTCTTGCTTGTTCCTTGACTATTTGCATCGATTGTATCGCTCATTCCTCAACCTAGAACTGACCTTAATACTTGCATGTAATTTAAAGGTATAAAAGCAAAAAAGGAGGTGGAGAGATGGGATAGGGATTAATGGGTGGGAGGAATGTGGAAGGGGATAGCATCTGAACTGTAAATAAATAAAATATCGAATAAAAATAGAAAAAAAGGGAAAAAAAAAGAGGTGTCCCGATTGCTCCCAGTTCATCCCCATGTTCCCGCACTAAGTTCAACACTGACCGGAGCTCCACAGCTCCAGAATCTCACCACCCAGCTCGCTAAATTTCCACTGGCAGGTTACCGCCACGCCATCACCATGCTTCAACCCCTCATGGCCTTTGTGGGACACATCACGCAAACCCACACTTAATCGCCATTCTTTTCTCTCTTGAACTTGGCCGAATCGCAGTGAGAAGAAAAGGCCACACAAATTTAGCTCAGAAACAATGGTAACTCGGTCTCTGGGTGCAACAACTAAAACCTAATCTTGTAAACCTTATAAATCTGATTCCTTTGGTGGCAGACCCTTGCGGATCCGCCATGAAACTGCTACATTTTGCGCACGTGCTATCTCCGTTCCAAAAGTCCCTCACACTCTCCTCTTTCTCCTCTCCGTATCCAACCTGATGGTTCACAAGAAGTCCTGAGTAAATGGATTGTTCTTTGTTCCAGACAGCCCTTCCCAGTAGACTGGAATTAGCATTAGAATACAAACAGCCCCAGACCCATCCACAACAACCTTGAATATATTAGGAGGGCATTTCAGTATGTCCTTAAAGGGCATTTAAAAGAATTGCACCAGGTGCCAGGAATCTCACATTTAAATTTGAGCTTTGTTCCTTCTATAAGTACATCAACCATCTCCACTTGGGGCATAGCTCCCTTTGTGCATTTCACCCTTTTACTGAATCAAATATTTGACTGAGAATTTTCACAATATTCAGCTGGCTGGTTTAATCTCATTGGTTTTAACTAGATAAGAAAGGAATTATCCTAAACCCAGCCAAGAAGCGTGCATATCCTTATGTTGGTTCTAAGTCATTCTTGGCCTTCTTTTATTTGGCTGTTTTCCTTCAGTTTTAACAACAGAATTCAATACTATCTGTTGTGTCAATACCATCACAACAACATTGTCAACTACCACAGAAAAGTAGGACTATCCTTTTAGAATTAACATTGTTGGTGATTTTGCCACTCTTTCATACTTCTCCTTGAGCTGAGCTGGGCAAAATATGGCAAACAATGACGTCAGCTACGTCTGTCAGGGAGATGTACAAGCCTCAATAGGCAAGAAGACACCTGGCAATTCGAGTTAGGATATGTTTCTTCTGATCAGCTCATATAAAAGTGGTGAAAGCTTGTGAGTTCAGTGTCTGCCAATTTAAACCACACCATAATTTTTTTCACATGATCCTGTTGCTTAATTTTAATTTATTGTTCTTAGATCTTCAAATTTCGCTTAACTCTAATGCTAGATACTTTTCAAAAACAGAAACGTACAGAATGGGGGTACTCCTAACCCAATCTTCAAAAATGCATAGCTTTTAAAATCAGACTTCTCTAGACGCCAGTCGGGAATGGCAGCACAAAGGTGTGCCCAGGTCTACCCTTTCCATTCTGAACCACAACATTGTGGTGCATTCTCAGTGTGCAGAAAACGAATTACTCCCAACAACGCTTCCCTTGTTCCAGCTACTTCCATAGCTTGGGTCTCTGCATTGAGTGTGCCCGAGGGAGGAGGCTGGGCCTTTTCTGCACAGAAGAGGATTCACTCCAATGCTTCAAGAACAAGGAATCCCTTCTACTTTCTTGCTGGGGAGTACAGTTGGATATGACTGGATCAGAGCAGCACTCTGAGACTAGATTTACTGGAAAAAGAGGTGTGGGAAAATCTGTTCCCACCTCATCTGTTTGAGTCTGGAAACTAGGGAAGCCTCCTGAGATAAGCATGGGGAATCTCAGCAGTCACTGTGTGCATCCTCCCAACTGCCAAGACCTGGTGACACAGCACTGAGGTCATTCTTCAAGAATGGCTGCAGATTAAATTCAACGTCTGCTTGAGGCACCAGGAGTCAAAGCAAATGATGATGAGGGCAATAATTCACAGAATTACTGTGCAAAATATTTTCACTCATATTGTCAGTTGATTAATGAGCATTCTTTGTTTTGAAAGCAGCATTTTCATAGAAAAACACAGAGAGGATATGGAGTACTGTGAGAACACAGTCCAGTCTTAGATCTCATCACTGGGAATAGCCAATATGTGATGTCATACATGCGACTTCAACTTATCTCCATCTCTGTTTTCTTAGGTTACAAATGAGTGTTTGTAAAACCACAGGAGGGCCTGAAACAAAAGGGGGGGTGGGGTTTATAGAGGATCTCATCAAATTGTAATGGAATCAGATCAGTTAATTTGCTCTTCCTCCCCCTCCCTTCCTTCCTTCACTCCTTTCCTTTTTCCTTCCGAAGCCAAAAAAGTATACATCCATAAGAGTGTATTTCTTTTCCAAGCTCTTCATTCAAGAAGGAAGAATGCTGTAAGGCTATAACATAGTAATCCCAGAACACCTTTGCTTCAAAGCGAGGAATTGACGTAAGCTCTACTATAACACAGTGAATTTGCATGACCCGATTATACATCCATATCCCTTTGTAGTTTTTAAGCACAGTTGAATAATCATGTTATTTGTTTACTTGACTTCACTTTGAATTATAATTAGCTGTTCACAAAAATCAAGTCTACTTTTCAAAATCCAAAGATTTCAAGTCATTCATAAAAGTGAAATTTGCTCCTCCATGCCTCAAATCATACCGAGTCACTGGCGAGCAATGAGAGGGCACAGATTTGACCTTGACAGTGGGTCGTGTACTGAATTGCACTGACTGCATGTCTACTGCATGCCAGGCTTCATGCTGAGTGGCTCTCCTGCACATTTGACTTTAATCTTCATAATAATAGGTCAAGGTAGATGATGTCATATCTGTTCTAAAGATGATAATCTTGAAGCATGAGTTATTTAGTATTTTACTCCTTTTTCCCCTGTCCAGATAAAATAGGGAGCTATGCTAAGACTTGCATTCTATATAAGGCAAAATTCTCTTTTGCCTCTTGTCCATGCTTCTCCCCCATGCGCAAGGGCATGATTGCTAAAAAGTATTACCTTCTTATCATGCCTCCTTCACCCAGAGTTCCAAGTCATTGCGAGACATTCCATTTTCTCTGGTTGCAAAATTCTAGAGTGTGCCATTTCTTCAGTGACTCCAATAAGGTAACACAAATAGTGTCACATGTTGTATGGCTGATGGAACTGAATTCCATATGGAATGACTCATTCTCACGACACAGATCAATAAAGTTTGCTCTTGGAACATCCATAATAAAATTTTAGAGGACTTAAGATCAAAACAGGACCAGAATTAAGCTTTCCTAACTGCCACCCAAATGCAGTTATAGGCATGCAAGAGCAAGCATTGTGCCAACTGCAAATATACTTTGAATTATGTTTTTGTTTTTAATTGAAATATTAGCGATTTACAGAGGTCCTTGATATATTGTGATCAGACACAAGACTTCTCAATAATGGTGGAAAGTGATATATGTTTGGTTGAGGCTGCCTTTCAGCTTTTGATTTTGGGTCTTCTCCAAGGCAAGTGACAAGCAGTGTGATGCTCAAGTTCCTTGTCACCTCCTTGGTCATTAGGGGAATGAAACAGAGAATCTCAATAGAACAGTTGCTAAGCTGGGATGGTTGGTAGACTAAATGCATTAAATGCATTTTCATGTTTAGGCTATTTTCAATTTAAGACTATGTGGCTGTAATATTGTCATAAGCTGAATTACTTCAGTAATTACATGGATTTAATATAACAGTATTTTATTTCTTAGCTCTAACCAAGATAGAAGAATGAGACACCTAAGAACAGAAAAATAAAAAGTATTGCCTAGTGGTAATGGTGCACTCCTTTAATCCCAGCACTCAGGAGGCAGACACAGGTGGATCTCTGAGGTCAAAGCCAGCCTGATCTACAGAGCACATTCCAGGACACCCAGGGCTACTCCAAGAAACCCTGTCTTGAAAAACAATAAAAATATGCAAATTATATAAAGCAAAGTTATTTTTGATGCTGAATATCAGACAATGAAAAGCACTAAAAGGGAAACAAAGGTAAAAGCTCTACAATTTCCCCAAGTATTCTCTTGAGCTTGGTCACTGACTAGCACAGGGATACACAACAGTGCTGGAGTGCCACGTGTGAAAGTAAACCAGAGAGGAAAGGACAGAGTGCTAAAGAGAGGAAGCTATGCTGAGTGGGAGTCCTAGAGGAAGGAAAAGGGACCTTGAGGTTTTTGGCATATTTAATGATTAAGCCAGGCACAAAATAAACACACACACACAGACACACACACACACACACACAGAGACAGACAGAGACAGAGAGACAGACAGAGAGACAGACAGAGAGACAGTCAGAAAGACAGAGACAGAGAGAGAGAGACAGAGAGAGAGAGACAGAGAGAGACAGAGAGAGAGAGAGAGAGGCAGAGAGACCGAGAGAGAGAGAGATAGAGAGACAGAGAGATAGAGGAGAAGGGAGAGAGAGAAGGCATGTAAGTGTCAATACACCTATGTGGAAGTCAGAGATTGTTTAGGAATAGATTCTATCCTTTGTTCTTTTTTTGAGGCAGGATCTCTCTTGTTTCTGCTGTTATGCTGTCCTGATGAGCCCTGGCTCATAAGTAACTAGCCACTTATTCTGTTTCCTCAACCTCTGTTTAGCTCTTTTTATTACATGATATGTTTATATAACAATATTTTTGTATCAGTTTACCACTTGTTTTGAAAGTTTTCTTGTTTTTGTTCGTTGTTGTTTTTGGTCCTCTTTTTCTGTACTAGGGACTGAGCTAGAGCCTCATATGTATTAGGCAAGCACTATACCACTGTGTTAAACCCATAGTCTTCTTTTTTACTTCTTATTTTGTTACAAGGTCCCACTACGTTGCTCTCTGGCCCTCAACTCAGTAGCCTACATGTACCTCAGATTCAATATCTGTTTGCTTCATCCTCCAGAGTAGCTGGGATTAGAGTTATGTCTTCACCTGCCTTCCTTGGGTGATTTCTAAGCTTGATGTATTATAAATGAAGCTTCTGTGTATATCATAAAGCAAGTCTTTGTCAGAGCACATGCTCCTTTTCCTTTGTAGTAGATACATGGGAACAAGATGGGTTATATGGCAGACACATGTTCGCATTGCTGGAGCCTGTCAAACTGTCTTCTGAAGTGGCACTGTCATTTCACATCCCACCTGTGGTACCCAAAATCTCCATACCTCACCAACACTCAGTAGCTATTTTTTTTTTTTTTTTTTTTTTAGTTTCAGCAATATCAACAAGTGTGTCATAAGCCCCATGCACAGATGATCTATGACTTGTCCTCGTGTGCTTATTTTCCATGTGTATATATCTTCTTTGGTGAAGCATCTGTTCAAATATTTGCCCCATGTTTACTTATTGTTTAGTTTTTAATTTGAGTTATTTGCTTTGATGAGGTGCAAGGGTGGATTATATATTCTGGACTCAAGCATGTCAGATACATGGTTTGCAAATATTTAGTTCTATTTTTCAGTTTCTTTTCCGTTTTCTTAACAGTATTTTAAAGGGTGTCAGTTTTTGGCTTTGCTGTAGTCTAATTTTGCATTTGTTCTTTTCCGGTTTTAGTGTCACCTCCTTGCATAACCCAAGCTCCAAGAGGTTTATTCTCAAATATTAGATTTTTTGGCTTTATATTTAACCTTATAACCTACTGTGAGTTGTTCCTCCATACGGCAAAAGTCATAGGCCAGTTAGAACATGTCGTAAGAATGGAGTTGTGTATGGAAATTTCTGAGTACAAGTAGGAAAAGTTCAAGAAACCATGACAAGCCTCTTGCGACTTCAGTTTTTTCAAAAACATGAAATTGTTCTTGGATTACTTTTTGTGCCCCCTCCTAGGTATAGAAATAGGAGTGAGTTTACTTCAGAATACTCATTGCAACTGGCTATTGTTATTTGTTTATATGTCCCTATGGAAAAACATGTTTTTGTCATGTGCAGTTTCTCTGCCACATGCAGCTTGTCCTGGTAATAGTACACTTTACTTATGTGACTCCTCTTAACCCTTCATATATAAATTGGCTGCTGCTCTGAATAAGGTGACTATTGTGTGAGGCTTTTGTTGGTGGCATTCTCTCAGATCATGACACATAGAGCAGAGACATAGGGGCCAAGGCTGGGTATCCCGGATACCATAGCATCTCAGCATCATGTTTTCAGATCACACTTTTCTCCTGACTCACTTATCTCATCTTTTTATTGAAAAACTATAGCCAAAATGTATGTGAGTCAAATTCTGTATTCTCATGCTCTGACAGTGTATCTCTCTCTTTTAGCATATTGTCTCATAGCTTCAGTTAAAATACTTATTATTATCATCATCATTTTTTTCTTAGCATTCTTGTTATAAATATAGTTACAACTGTGAGTGTGTATATGTGATCCAGTGTGTGTGTGCCACGGCATATGTATTGAGATGAGAGGACAAATTTCAGGATTAGATTCTCTTCTTCCATCATGTTGAGTCAAGGTCTCTCTTGTTTCTGCTGTTCTGTCTACTCCAGGCTGGCTGGTCCACAAACTCCTTGGTGATTCGCTCCCACCCCATTGTCCTCTTATAGACACTGTAGGGGTGCTGGGATTACAGATATGAGCCACTGCATTAAGTTTTCTGTGTGTTTCAGGGATCAAACCTCAGATCGCTATGCTTGTGCAGTAAGTGTTTTTGTGCTGTGAGCCATTTTGCTGACCCTCATAGCTACAAATTAGAAGTCAGCATAAGGAAGTAGTAGTCTCCCTCACTGTTTGTATTTCAAATGTGATTTGATTAATGTTAGTCCTGTGTGATTGCATGGGAATATTAGAATTAACGTGTTGCTACTATTAAAATGTTGTTTGAAGTATTGATTGGGCCACACAAAAGCTAACCATTAATATGGGAAACATTACATTTTAAGAATGATTTTTCTCAAATGCAAGGATGTATATTTAGGTTTTCTTTCATTTCTGTTGGTAACATAACTTTTATATATTTGGTTGTTACAATTATGAAATTATCTTCACTATAGCAATGTCTTTTCTCTTCTCATACCTATTATTTTTTGTCATTAACATGGCTAAAATAGGTTTATTTGAGTATGTTTGTATAATGCACCCTTTTCTAACATTTAATATTTAACCTATTTTTTGTATTTATATATAGAATCAATGAAAATATTTATTTATTTACTTAATGTGTATGTGAATATACCTGAATGTATGCATACACACCACATGCCTATGGGTTTCCATGTAGCACAGTGTGTTGGATCCTCTAGAACTAGAGATATGGGTGACTGTAAGCTTTCTGATGTAGGTGTTGGAAAGTAAACTCAAATTTTCTGCAAGCAGCAAGTTCTCTTAACCTCTGAACTGTCTCTAGAGTTCTATAAGATATATTTTTAATGGACAACATATATTTGAATATGTTTATTTTTTATAAACTACAAACATTCCTTCCTCTTACTGGGGTGGTCTTTGATAAAACTCAATGTCTTTATCCAGGTCATTTTATTCACATTCATCATCTTGCTTTTCTCATTTCTTTTTTGTTTGCTCATTATTCGTTCTCTGCTTATATTTAGCATCAATTATATCTTAGGGCAGCACAAATTCTGATTGGTTACAAAAGGAAGAGAATGTGAAGTTGGATAGTTAGGGAAGAGTTAAGGATCTGGGAGGAGCTGGGCGGGTAGGGAAGGAGTGGGTATCTGAGAAGATCTGGGAAAAGAGAGTGATATGTTAAAAATATATTATACCAATATATTATATATAGCAATATATTATTTTATATTATATATCATATATTCTATACATATATTATATAACAATATATTCTATACCATATATTAGTATAACATAAATCATATGTTATCATATATAGTATAATATACAATATATAACATATAATATATGACATATGATATGTGGTATATAATATATAACATGCTATGTGATATACAAGATATAACATATACATTACATGTCACATATCACATGCCATATATCATATGTTTTATGTTATATGTTATGTAATATTATATAGTAATAATAAAATATTAATATTATATATTATATTTTGTTTTTTTCACTTTTATTTTTTAGAATAGTCTTTCATATAACTCGGGCTAGCCTTGAACTTCCTATGTAGTTGAAGATGACCTTGATCCTCCCATATAGGTATTCCAAGAGCTGGGACCACAGGCGTGTACCACCATGCCTGAATGTCTTTGGTTGCACTTGACTTCTTCTTTTGGTGTACTGGGTCATTGTCTCATTCATTTCTGAAGTATTTACACAATCAGTCCAGAGCCCTGTCATGCCAGTCCCTTTACAGCATAAAAGTGAGAATGCTGTGTGCTCCCATTTCTCTTCCTCAGATTTTATTTACTTTCCCAAGATATTGTTCATCCCATGCTTTTTATTAACAGTAAATTATCCTATAAAGATGTGTTATAATAAAAATATGTATTTTTCTTCTAGCAGTCATTTCCATAGATTTTTCTCCCTTTATCCAGACTCATATTACCATTTTTATTGTTTTATCCTACACAACAGAGTTCCTTTAAGTTTTCCAGAGTCTATGTTTGCTGGCCATGAGGTTTCCAGTTTCCAGCCTTTATATTTCTTATTAAAATTTATTTTTTATTTCTCTAATATTATTTGTGATGATGTACATTTATCTTTCTATTTCTTAGCTCTGTAGGTTTGTTTGATCAAATGTTGAAAGTATTTGGACTTTCTTCTTTCCTTTCCTCTTACATCTTTTTTGAGATGTCAAATTATTTACTGGACTACTTGAAATAACCTTAAATTTTCCCATTTCTTAAAATTTAATTTGTAGTTTCAAATCACACTTCTCTTTTTTTTCAAACTGTTATGAATTGTTGGAATATTTTCCAAAATGTCTATTCTCATCCAAATATTTTATTTCTTAAAAAATATTTTAATTAATTTTTTGAGAATTTTATACAAGGTATTTTGAACATATTTATACCTTATTCATCCTCTCATCTTTTTCTACTCATGTTTGAGATTTCTTTTTTCATTTATCCAATATATTTTTCATCTAACACATTGTAATTTTTACCCCTAGACTTTCAGTTTATATATAAACCCCAAACTCCCATGCCTCTGACATCACTTCTTGGCCATATGGAATAGATTTAGAACATTGGCTTTAATGTCTTTGTTTACAGCTTCTAACAAATGTGTCACTTCTAGATCTGAGTCTTGGAATGGCTGCCAGATACTGTAAATACTGCCACATGCTGGATTCTTTTCACTCCTGTAAATATTCTTTAGCTTTATTCCAGGATGCAGTTCAGTTAGGTGAGAAAAGTTTAATCCATTCAAGTGTTTCCTGAGTTATTACTGGGAAGATCGTGGACAGTTCAGAGCGAACTATGCTCCTTCCCTGAGGTAAAGCTCTACTGAAGATTCTCTCCAATGTCTAGCGAAACCTTATTCCAGAGCTTCCCATCTGGCTGGTGAAAGAAACACTAATTCTGGGTCCATGGTGAGTTCTGAGTATGATTCCATTCTTCCCCTTCTCTCTGTCTCCCCTCTCAAACATACTCACAGTTCATAATTAATATTACAAGACTAAGGTATTGCCATACCATGCATGCATATGAAATTAGTGATGTTATAGCAACTAAACATGCACAACTGGATTTTGAAAATTTTTTGGAAAATTGAAGTGCCCTACAATGAACGAAAGCACACTGCTGTTGTTGATAGGAAGGAAGGGATGCCAGGGGACATGGGAGCACTTTTCAGGAATGATGGGCAGATTCATTATCTTGATGTGTTTGATGATTCCAGAATAAATGTGTTTGCTAACATTTAATCAAGTTGTTTTTAACTATGTTGAGTTTATTATAAACTGAAATAATTAGTTCAGTTTTGAAAAACAAGTATAAAGACATTCTTACAGATCATATTCCCAAAGGGCTTCAAAACCATGTTTTGATGAAATATTGATTAAAATTGCCCCAAAATAAGCCACAGGACATGCGTGTTAAACAGCTATGCTGTTGTTCTGGTTGGCATAACAGCTACACAGGCTGAAGGAAAAGCTATGACAGCTTAGCTCAATAGATCTCAATGGATCTCAGCATCCCTCCATTCTGAACTATGCCCCTCATAACTGGTTCACAGTAAGAGGAAAAGTGGTCTATTCTGATGCTCTGAATCACTGAGCACAGCTGTCTCCAGAAATGTGCTGGTGGAGTAGACAGAGAGGCAGGAACCTATAAAAGCAAGAACACTACCAAACATATACAAGTTTACCTAACTAACTGTAAAGCAAAGCAGAAGGGTCCACCTCCCTCCCACAGTCCAGTAGTCATCATGCAGTGGCCCAGGCAGTTAGAGAAGAAGGGTGTGAGGTGGGTCAGAAACCTTAGCCCTGGGATACTCTAACATACTATAGCAGAAGTAACAGCAGCCTTTGCTACATAGGTTCTTTCTCCTTATTTCTTCGTTCATTCCTCCATAGAGTTTGAGTTTGATGCATCATTGCTCAATGATAGAGACAGAGCAAAGTCTCTTGCTGGCTCTCAGTGTTTCAAACTTCTGGTTTCTTCCTCTCCTTCCATTCCTTCTCTTATTTTTGTATTTTTCTGCCTCCCTTCCTGTGCTTCATATGGTATCTGAATAAATAAAGACAGAAATGAAATATGTCTAGATCATTTCTGCAAGGAATGTCTAGGTAGCCTGTAACTTCTCTCTGTCTACCATGGGATTCCAGGGATTGAAGTCAGGTTGTCAGTTTTAGAAGAAAGTACCCTTACTTATGAGCCATCTCATTAGCCCTCAGCCCAGGATTTAGATGTCATAGAGAATAAAAAGGGTCATCTAAAAGTTTATGATTCAGATGAACAGGATAGCCAAATAAATCACAAACTTGACATCCTCATGACCTTGTCAGCAGGTGATACTTTTAGAACGCAATAAGCATACAGTGGACACGATCATTCCCTCTTTCACTCTTGGTACAGGGAGGGAGATACCTATTAGGGAGGAGAATAGAAATCTCATTTAGATTTGCAAAGGCTCTAGTGATTCTAAAGAGACCTTCTGTGGGGTTGTACTCCTCTGTGGCCCTGAGCTACCACTCTGCCTTGCTAGACTTGTGCATGTTAGACTGAGGAATGTGAAAGTACATCTTTACAGAAGAGAAAACATTTAAGGAAGCCTCACAATGAATCCTGAAGCAAATACAGTTCTCATAGCATCACTCTGAACCTCTTTGAGGGAGCCTTGTGCAGGAGAAAGTGAGCACCAGACAGTCAGTTGAGCCTGGTTGCAATCCTAGTTGTGCCCTTACTAGCTCAGCAGAGCTTGGCGGGGTGGTTACCTTTTTATGTGTTTCTTTATTAAGGTGGAGAGTGACATCTGCTATCAAGAGCTGTCATAAGCACAGGCTTTGATAGGATGCCCAGTGAGTGAAGTCCATTTTAGCATATCCACTGCAAGAAGCCTACTGTGTGTCCTCTTGTTGAAGCATGATCAAGTCATTTCCTGTGTAGCTAGAGTTATGACATTAAACTAGGCTCCCAATTAAGAACAAGGAAATGGTCCCTGAATTTAACTCAAGATAATGTCAACCCCAGCAACACATTCTTTAGTAAATCTGAGGCAGTTTACTTAGTTTTTTTTCAAGAAGAAGAATGTAACACAGCATTGTATTATTCAATGGATCATTAAAATAATTGAATAGAATATCAAGGATGCTATTCCACCTAAAAATTTATACTTTCAGTTTTTAAAATGTATGCAGTTAGTCAGACAGCTATTAAATCATAGAACCAGGATTCTAGCTGTAGGTTTTATGAAGCTGTCCTAGGCAACAGTCTCAGATAAAAGACAAGTTCGAGGCCAAATCTGGAAGCACTTAACAAAGAAAAATGATGTAAGAAAATAACCAAGCATGGGGTCCTCTGAAGGTCTCAAAGGGTTTTTTGGTAAAATATTGTTGCCACAGAACAACATTCTGGGCTCCTGCCTAAAATCCTCTGCTGTGCTAGCACAGAACCTAGTACCAGTGTCAGGAGGCACCAAAGATATTTTCTGGTTTTCTCACTTACCCATGTTTTATTTAAGTCTGTGTCTTATTCTCCTTTGATACTGCTGTGATACAGAAATAATTATCCTATAAAAGACTCTTCCCAAGCATTTCATTCAATGACTAAAGCAGATCTCCAAAACCAGTTGTCAGCAATCATTCTTTCTGTATTTTGTGTGACTCTTCTCTCAAGACAGGCACAAATTTCTCCTTCTGCTGAATGTGGCCAGGTCCACGTCACACTATTAGATGGATCCTTGGTGGTTGTAAGCTCTAATAGGCCTGCTAGCTCCTATGCTCTGCGAACCTAAGCCTCTTCTTGGAGAGATGACAGCTAAACTGCAGGAGAGACTGTGTGGTAGGTACAGCATAGTCCACAGCGGGCAAAGGCTTTACCTGAGAGCCAATTCCCAGATGCCAGGCATGGAATGCCTCTTTGATATTCCTGACCAGCTGAGCAGAAGCTTCCTGTAAGCCCCATTAGAGACTCTGCTCCACTCACAGGGAAGTATACATGTGAGAAATAAGTGAATGAGTTTGTGTCTTAAGTAAACTAAATATCAGGGTGGGTTAAAAAGTGATATCACATGCCTGAAGCAACAGCATTATCTTCTGTATTTCAGAACTACAGATTGAAAGACTGTAGTGAAGTGTTTGGTCTTTTCATGTTCCTTCAATGTTATCAGAGACTCTTTCTAGTTTAAAATGAATATTTATGCAGAGTGAAAGCACATCTTTTCCTTTCTTCTCAGTTTTAAATTCTGATGAAATTACTTAGCTCAGGAAATGCATTTCCATAAGAAACAAAGTTCGAGATGCCCAAATTTAAGTCAGTACCTTACTGATTGTTTTTGTAACTTTATTTTCCATTATGTATATGATGTATATGTATGTGTATATGTATATTTGCATGCTTGATTGGGGGTGACTAATATATGTGAGGGTGTCTGCAGAGGAAAGAGCATCAGATTCTCTGGAGCTGGAGGCGCAGGTGGCTGTGAGCCTCCTTGCATGGATAATGGGAATTGAACTAAGGTCTTCTGTTCTGGAAGAAAAGTGTGATGCTCTTAACCACTGTGCTACCTCTCCAGTCCTTCTCCTCTTTGTTTATCGAGGCATGGTCTTTCAGTTGAACCCCTAGCTCTTTGGCTACTGGACTAGCCAGCTTGCCCCAACGATCTACCTCTATTTCCTAAATTCCAGAGTTACAAAAGGCTGCTACCTGCTAGACATTTATACTTTTACATGGATTCTGAGAACAGAACCCCAGTATTCAAGGGCTTTAAGGCCAGTGCTTTTCTACAGAGCTGTCTCCTCTCCTCTTCTTTGACTCTAGACTCTATAATGGAAGCCAACCGCAAGGAACGCATGTAAGTAGGGTTGGAGTTATAACTTCCAGCTGGACATCTAACTGTCACCCCAAACTTCAGGAAAGAGATCCTTAGCTTTCTGGCCCATCAAAAGTAGACAATAATAACAACAACGTAAGATGAGGTGCCCTGGCCACCTCTGCTTTTTTTTTTTTTTTATTTTTTGAGACATTTTTTCTAAAGCCTGAGAACAAAAGCCTTTAACATGAGGAGACTTAGAAAGAAAAGGAAGTTCAGTGGATTTCTTTATGTTGCTGACAATAAAAAGCTTCAGAAGTTTTAAAATATAGTGGGCTCTTGTTGAGGCTTGATCTGTTGCTATGGGTTGTAATGCTAAATTCTGTACATGAGAGGCTAGGCCTATGAGTGAATGCTCAAAGGTTAAAAGCTTTAGTTGTGCAAACCTTGGTCGTTAATTTAGAGCTATTGGTTAAATAAAATTGACTACAGCCTATTACTGGGGGGATTAGAGGTAGGTGGATTTGAGTTACCTGGTTCAGGGTGGTGAAGAGGAGAAAGCCCTCATAGGGGGAGATAGACTATGAGCACATGCCAGCAGAAACAGCAAGTATTTGAGGTACGTTGCTGGAAAGGTAGTCAGGCCAGAAGTTAGAAAAGTAGATTGGGGTTCCCTCCCCCCAGTATTTGTCAAAGCCAAATAAAATAACCATGTTCTGAGTCTCATTTATTTTTAAGTTAGTCAGAGATAAGCTTAGATTGGTTGTACTGCATGTTCTCATAATTTAATGGGATGGGTAGATAAGCTCAGCCATGATCTCTTGTGTCGCAAGCAGGAGAACATGAGTTCAACTCCTAGAGGCCACATAAAAAAGCCAAGTGTGTAGTAGTCCTGAACTGTGCACTCGTTTGCTTAGGTGTGGCTGTTCCTGTGCTCTTCGCTTCATCATATGGCACTGCCCTTGCTTTTATGGTTCTATTGTCAACTTAACACAACTGAAAGTTACCTGGGATGAGAGAACCACACTGAAGACTTGCTTGGACCAGACTGGTTTGTAGTCATACCTGTGGGGACTCATCTTGACTGATGATTATGTGCCAGGACCCAGCTCAGTCCACCATGCCTAGGCAGATGGATCTAGGCTTCCTTAATGATTTTTGTCTCAGGTTCCCATCTGCTCTGATTTCCCTCAGTAACGGGCTGTTAACTGGACAGGACGTTGAAATGAGCCCATCCCCCCTCATAGTTTGTGGTGTTTATCACAGCAAAAGAAAAGTAACTAATGAACACCAGGAGATATTTTTGTCACGAAGTTTAAAATAACATTTTAAATTAAAGTTATAGGAGAAGGGTTGGAGAGATGGCTCAATGGGTAGCTTTCGCCGTTCAGTTATGAAGAGCTGTATTCAAATCCCCAGCATCCAGATATGGCCACCAAACATGTGCCTTTAACCCCCAATGCTGTGCAGGCAAGGCTAGATGATTGCCGAGACTTCGTGGTTTTGAGTCTATCTTCAGGATCAGTGACAGACACTGTCTCAAGGAAGTGAGACCGAGAGTGACAGGGTAGGGCATTAGTCATTCTCTTGTGATCTTCACATGCACAGGTGTAGGAAGCCGCGCATGCGCTGGCTGAAGCCGCGTTTGCCTGGCATCCGGGATTCTTCCTAATAAACAAGTAAATTGCGCATGTGCCATGGTAAAAGCCCGCCAAAGTTAAAGCCCATCCCACGGCGTTTGGCGCGCAACGAGTAAGCAGCCAATCAGAGGTGAATACACCGCTCTAGGGTATATATAGCAGTGCTTTCCCGGGCCTGGCATCTTCTTCATCTTCTTCTTCCACCATTTTGTTTTTGGGAATAAACGTGTTCTTACGGAAGGATCTTGATATGTGTGGCGTGTGCGTTCTTGCTGGCGAGACGATTACACGCGCGCCTCACACACAGGTGCTTACATACATGAATACATGCATAGACATACACACATACACACACAATTTGAAATAATTAATAAAAAGATATAAGTGATAAGGAAGTCTTGCTTCATCATGTAGTGTGTCTTTTCCCTTCTTTTTCTCTTCTTTTTATTTTTCCTCCTGCTCCTTCCTGATTGCTAATAGACTTCCTTGTCCTGACATTGCTGAGTGACACTGAACATTCAGTGCTTTTCCTCCTGCAGAGCCCAAGCTACCCTGAAACAGATCTTCACTGTGCTTCAGTTTCCTAAACACCTGCTTCTAAACAGAGAGGCAAGGCAAGCACTGGACATGCGCATCCCTGGAAGCACTTTCTGGGCATGCCCAGAAAGAACTTTCTTACTGCAAACCAGCAATGTGGAATCTGAGTTCCCACCTCTCTTGCCTGGACACTGGTCTCATGGATAGCTTTGAGGAGTTCTGGGCTATTGCAGAGCTCCTCAGCACAGTGTGAGCTCTTAGCTGTGGACTCTGTGGGGAAGTGGCCAAACCACAGTGACCTCACTGCCCTTCTGGCCCTGTCCCACAGGACCTGGCTGTCCTCCTTCGCATCATCTCTCCGTCTCACAGAGTCTCCTGTATTTGTCAGGATGCCTTTACCAGGAACCCTGTTCCTGTTCAAGCTGCTTTTCCCCGGTTCTTGTTTAGGTGACTCAATGTGGGACAATGGTAAGGGATTGGTTGCAGGTGCAAGGTTAGAGCTGGGACAGTTTTGTCTTTTCCTCTGCCTCCAAGGGTATCATGCCAGAAGCTTGCACTGTCAGCTCTGTGTTTTAGGCTTTGCCCTGCAATGCTTGCATGGTTTCAGCTTGTGCCCAGGGCTTTGGCAAATACCTTGTCCACCTCCATATTTCCGGCAATAATGCTCTTCACAGCCACCAACTGTCCTGGATGCTTCTTAGCCTCTCATCTCCTTGAAACTCCAAAAGGATTGCCTGCAGTTAGACAATGACTAAGATTGTTGTATTCATTTCCCCAAGATGATCATGGGCAGCTGAAGTCAAGAACTCTACCTCTCTGTTCACATTCGTCTGAATGAGTATGTGATAGACCCTTGCCACTATTAGTCAAAAACACAGTATTTGAGATCTAAGCCAACAAAACTGACTGACACCCAGGTTACTGTTTGTTTGCAGCAGAGTTATTTACAAATATACCTAATCTATAGACGTCTTTTTAAAACCTCACAGACTCATGCCTTCTCTTAATATTTCCATTGAAATATTATTATTTCCTTTGAAAGAGGATCTTTGAAAGTGGATCTGCCAGAAAGCACCAGAAGGAGATGGCATGTCATCCTTGCCACTAACTTCTGCCATGATTGCCACTGGTTCCATCTTGCAGATGTGGTAACTGAGGTTCTGAGATGTTGAGGAAGCACTCTGTCTTAATTACTTTTCTATTGCCATAAAATAACAACCATGACCAAGGTGACTTCTCAAAGAAAGCATTTGGTTTGGGGCTCACAGTTCCAAAGGTTTAGGAGCCTAAGCCCATCATGGCAGGAAGCATGGCAGCAGGCAGTCAAGCAGGCATGGTGGAATGGTGAGAGCTTATGTTTCATCTACATGCACAAGGCAGAGAAGCATGAGGCACAGAAAGAGAGCTGTGAATTGTATAATCTTTAGAAACCTCAAAGCCTACCTCAGTGACACAGCACCTCCAATAAGGCCACATCTCCTAATCTTCCCCAAAACAGTCCCACCAGCTAGGGACCAATCATTCAAATATAAGAGCCTATGGGGACAGTTCATATTTAAACCATGCATATTCTAATTTCATACACTTAGCATATAAGTGACTCAACATGTCATCCTACAGGTCTAAACCTTTGAGGAACATCAGAATCAAGCACTGGCTAGAAATAGACTATCCATAGAGAAATAATCAAGCCAGTCAGAGGGATCTTCTATTTACAATCCAAACATTCATTTGTAACAGTATTCCCTTGTTTCTAATGGAGGCAATATCTCAATTATACTTTGAGAAATATCTCATGAAAACACAAACTCATTTATCTATGTTATGGCAGCTTATAGACACATCCCTAGAGCATGGGCACTTGCTTAACACACAGCCAAGTACGAATAAATGATTGTAGGACTATTGATGGAATAAAAGAAGGAATAGGGAGGGGGGAAAGAGAAGAAGGGAGGGAGGAAGGACCGCCATTTTTGTCTGTCTGTCAATCTGAACATTTTGTACATTTCAGACATCATGTGAATATTCAAAGCCAATGCTATATACTGGGGAGTGTGTAAATAGTCATCTGATGTCTAACAGTTTCAATCCCTCCAAAAGCTCTTCATATTCTTACAGAGGAAACTATGCCAGTGGGGCAATAAGGCTTTCTAATGAAAGTGTTAGGGTATTTTGTAGATTGTTGCGTGTAGATTAAGAAGGAAATAATCAGTTCTGCCTTAATAAAGGAAGTTAAAGACCCCACGGAAGTGGTCATGAGTACAAGCCCACATTGAATGTTTGAGTGCTTGCACATTTGCCAGTGACCTGTAGCATGGGGGAAGTTTGGATACCACAATTGGGTGGAGTATTATGGGCTTCTAAAGTGAAATTGACTGAGCAGGGCATGACTTGGAGCGTGAGCCTCACACACTGAGAGATGTGACCAGAGACAGAGAAGATTAAGGAAGAGGGTAGGGGGAAATGTACTTTATTTACATTCAATTTAGAATAAAGTAGATTAGGTTAGAGTTAGGATTCTGCCAGGGACATCTAAGCCCAAAGACTAAGATGCTAAAACTTAGCTTTCCCAGAAACTGGGAAATAGAGAGGATAAATTTTTCAGTGAACTAGTTCACTGATGATTTCATACACATATATCACATATTCTGGTTACCCCCTCACTGTCTCTTATCTGCCTCCATCCCTATCAATCCAGTCTCTTTCCTAGACTTAACATTTGGTCTTTCTATTTCAATCACCTAGCTTAACCAGCACCATCTGTGGAACCACTGGATTGGGTCTATCCACTGGAGCCTGGTGCGGTCATGAAAAGTGGATGCACAACTGAAGACTTCTCTGATTCTGTCAGACAGGCACAGTTCAGTAGAGAGGGGTGGGGCCATCTAGTCCCTCCCCTGTCCACACCTGGCCCTTGGTGGGCCCATTCTTATGCAGGTCCATACAGACATCTTTAGCTGTTGAGGCTTCAAGATGGTGATTCCCATGTCTTACACAGAGGGTGGCATTTTGGAGCCTTTCTCCTTCTCCTCCAGCTCTTGTATTCTTTCCTCCTTTCTCTTCTACAGTGTTTTCTAAATCTTAGAGGGGGTGGCATTTATACCATGGAGCACGGTAGTAAGTATTCAACCTTTACTTAGTTTCAGTACTTTGTGTAGCCCTGAGTCTCCACATTCACCAGGCTTCACTGGAAAGAGAAACCTCACTGAGTTTGACCGAGAGTAGTAATTGTCTATGGGTATAAACATTCATATTTAGAAGCCAGCTCCACACTGTGTCAGTTTAGCTTAACAACATAATTAAGAATAAGTCCCAATCCAACTGTTGCAGTTTGCGGTCCCCAGGCTTTACTTTAATACAAACCCACATAATCAACAAGCAAAGGCCCCTTTGTCCTCAACTCATCTTTGAGATTTATGTTTTCTTCTTACTTTGGAGATGGGGAACATGAAGCCTCACAGAGGTGGAATGGCTTGTGTAACACAACCCAGCTGGATAATAGTTTTCCATCACATGTAAAGGGAGTTGAGTGACTTAGGTTCTTTTGTTTTTCTGTTTTTTTCCCTTGTCTGAGCCTGGATTATCCCTGTAGGAAAGACAGTGAATAGAATTATTTGGCCATCTACAACTACAAAACAGCTCAACATCACCTCATTCTCTTCTCTACAGACAGCATGAGCAGTTCATATCTCATATTAAATGTTATTGATAATGTCACGTGCCAGGTATGAGCAGGCCAGAGACATGAAACGCAAGGCTACACCCTTGAACTTCACGCTCCTCTCCTTTTAGCCTGAAATCCATGTATTTGTGAGAAATCCATTAGGGTCTGAGTTGTCTTCACTTCCAAGAACCACTTCTTCAGTAAAATTATTTTATATGAAAACAATCACTGTTCATTTGGGAGTTTTATAAAAATAAATAAATAAAAATGCTGGTTCACTTACAATCCAAGAACTCAGTTTTGTTGTTTTAGTTTGTAGGGAAACAGGGCTGGAGAGATGGCTCAGTGATTAAGAGTTCTTGATGCTCTTGGGGAAAACCTGAGTTGTGTTCTCATAGTCCATGTTGGGCAGCTCAGTTATGCTGAAGCACCTGTAACTCCAACAGAGGACAATAGCACACACCACAATAAAAAAATACATATATATGTTTTTAAACTAATAGGCAACCCACGACTGGGCATGGCTTTTGTTGAGCCACAAAAGTGTTTAAAAATGACCACAACATTAAAGTCTAGGATATCTTCAGCCCAGGTTATCTTTGCATTCCTCTTCATTATCATCACATTTGACATAATTACACCTTGTAATACCTCAAATTTATAATGACATCCTCTCAGAAATTATTCCTAATTACTGTACTTGGCATGACAAATTAAACATGTTGTTTGACGTAATTACACAAAATAATTCAAAATGCTAAGCATCCTTAGAAATAGCAATTAGCATAATTAAATAAAAAATGAGTATAGATTTTGATACCAATTCCCTGTCTCAGACTGAAGTATTCTAGGATGATTTCCAGAAGACTGGGCTATGTGATTTATAAGATTCCTTTTGAATCAAGAGTGATGGAACACTTGGAATGGTTTTTGCTAAGTCCCAAACCAGGTAAGAGAATGCAAGAGCAGAGGAAACTGGAGTTACATCTTGGCCAGTCTGGAACTAGTCACATTCCAGTGTGAAGCCCCAGCCTGGCCACCGATTCCTAGGAAACACACAAGCAGAAATTGTTTCTTTCTGCACTATTTTCCTCTCTAAAAGGAATAATACCAGACTGTAGGGTTCACATAAGAGGGAAGCTTTATCATAATTGATAAAGTCTTAAGGGCATAGGATACAAGGAACACTAATTTCTTTTAGCTCTTCCCTTGAATCTGTCTTCATTGAACACCTCATTTAAGAATGTGTTGGCTGTAGACTTCTGGTGCTATAGATACAAATCAGAGAGGAGTGGGTACCCATTGATGCATCTAGATTTTTCTTCCTGAAATAAAGAACTGGACCAGAGGCACATGGATAGTCATAGAGATAGAAACAGCTTGTTCAGAAAGAGAAAGGTATTCCCAACCATAGACTGAATGATGGACAGAGAGCTGGGAAAAGTCACAGGCTATAAGGTCTTGGACTACAGAAGTCCAGAAATTCTGTAAGTTATCTCCTACCACCAGCTTTACAGACATTTAGAGAGGCTATGGTGTTTGTTGCGCATGCTTTATTTTGTTAGGTATAGACCATGATGAGAAATGTTTCCAGTATTTCTCTGCTACTTCTTTCTTTCATATGTCAATCATGATGAATCTGGAACATTACTCTACAGCCACTTCTCCTGTCTCACTAGGCTTTGGAGGGGGAAACAAGCACTGTTAAAAGTATGATTCTAACTAACCAAATGAACAATTCCAAAACGAGGGGAGGAGGTGCTGACTGGCTCTTAGTCTCTATGGATGTTTGAACTGAGACTTGAAGTTTTTGTGACTTGTCTGAGGTCAGCAACTAAGAGGTTGAATTAGAACTTGCACTCGAGCTAAGAGAGCATGGAGAGACCTTTGCTCCATGAGATCTGTCTTGGGGATGATGGGTGCTCCATGGGTATCTCTTATCAGCGGTCCGTCTACCTCTTGGAGACTCGGGTCTTCTCAGATCTCCCATGAAATGTCCGAGCTAGTAGAGGAGATAACATTGGATTTTGGATCTTTATGTCTAAAACACTGTGATAAAGTAACTTAAAAAAATAGTGACAATTGATCACACATCTCATCAGGGAAGAGTGACTGTCAAGTGTGCCCTTGCTGTTTTAGGTGACAGATGTTTTTATGAAGTGACTGTGCTTTCTAGATGACTGCACAGCCCCAAAAGGGAAAGCTTCAAACATAAGCTCTGACTTCTAGTCCCATGAGGCCAGCTGAGGCAGCAACTCAGGTCACAGACCTTAGTACAAATGCGTTTCTGCAGGAAAGGCAATATTTTACATACATACAAGATATGAGTGTGTGTGTGTGTGTGTGTGTGTGTGTGTGTGTGTGTGTAAAGCCAGGCTGGGGTTTCACACTGAATTTTAGCTAATTCCAGACTAGCTATAATGTAACCCTAGTTTCTTCTACTTTTCTTTTTTTTATTGAATATTTTATTTACGTTTCAGATGTGAACCCCTTTCCCCATTTCTCTCCCACCCAGGAGCCTCCTATCCCATATCCCCTCCACTTGCTTCTATGAGGATGTGTCCCCACCCACCCACCCACTCCCACCTCCCCACCCATGAATTCCCCAACACTGAGGCATCCAGCCTTCACTAGACCAAGGACTTCCTCTCCCACCTATGCCAGACAATGCCATCCTCCCATACATATACAGCTGGAACCATGGGTCTCTCCCTATGTGCTCCCAGGCTGGTGGTTTAGACCCTGGGAGCTCTGGTTGGTTGGTATTGTTGCTCTCCTCATGGGGCCGCAAACCCTTTCAGCTCCTTCAGTCTTCTCTCTCACTCCTCCATTGAGAACTACATGATCAGTTCAATGGTTAGCTGTGAGCATCTGCCTCTGTATGTGTCAGGCTCTAGCAGACCTCTAAGGAGACAGCTATATCAGGCTCCTGTCAGTATGCACTTCCTGGCATCCACATCAGCTTCTACCTTTGGTGACTGCACATGGAATGGATACCCAGGTGGAACAGTCTCCAGACGGCCCCTCCTTCAGTTTCTGTCCCACCCGTTGACTCCATATTTGCTCCCATGAGTATTTTGTTACTCCTTTTAAGAAGGACCAAAGCACCCACACTTTGATCTTTCTTCTTCATGAGCTTCATGTGGTCTGTGAGTTGCATCTTAGATATTGCCAGCTGTTGGGCTAATATCCACTTATCAATGAGTGCATACCATGTATGTTCTTTTTTGATTGGGTTACCTCTCTCAGGATGATATTTTCTAGTTCCATTCATTTGCCTAAGAATTTATCAAATTCATTGTTTTTAATAGCTGAGTAATAGTCTGTTGTGTAAATGTGGCACATTTTCTGTATCCATTCCTCTGTTGAAAGACATCTGGGTTCTTTCCAGCTTCTGGCTATTATAAATAAGGCTGCTATGAACATAGTGGAGCATATGTCCTTGTTATATGTTGGAGCATCTTCTTCTACTTCTCATTATTGAAAAGATACATCTTCCTTCAAGCCTAGCCTGAGGTCCTGGACATAAAGGCAGAAGTGAAGAACATGAAGTAGACATGATGAAAATGGTAACATGGAGATGAGGTGCTGATGTGAGCAGTGTGTGTGTGTGTTACATGCACATGATTGTTTGGGTTCCTGCTCCTGTATGAACCCACAGGATGGCCAAAGCAGGATGCTATTACTCCCTTGAGTAATATTGCCTTGAGACAGGGTCTCTCACAGAGTTCAAGTGAGAGGAGTACTTGGGATCTACTTATCCCTTTTTCTCCTCAGTGCCTTAACTGCAGTCCCTGCACTGTGCCAGGCCTTGTATCCCTTGTATCAGAACTCTGGTCCCCATGTGCAAATACTTATTCACTGGCCCATCTCCCTAGCATAAGATGTGACAATCTAGCTTGTTTACTGTTAAACAGGTTTTCCTGGTTCCTTTTTCTCTGAGCAGACATGAGTACAAGTATGTTTATGTACATGTGCGTATGATCATACCTACAGATGAATATATAGTTATTGTTCTTGGGCTTTAAGAACCTGGTAGACTAGGGGGGACCTAAAGATGCCTGCCCCTGCTCTTGTCCAAGGGGTGACCAGAGTAAGTTTCCTACTTTCTTGAAGTCTCACACTATTCAGCTACTACATGAAATAGATGGGATGTTGAGGACCAGTCGTCATGGAGGAGGGGGTACAATCCCTGGGTGGAGGCTTAGGCTTCTCTTATGCCTTCATGCTTCAGTGCTCCTCCGTCCTTTGCCTTTTAGTTGTGTTTCCTGTTAGGTATCAACCTTTATCCAACCATCTAAGTGAATGTGCTTAGTGTTTATTGCCATTCATTTCAGATACACAAGGTTCCTTCAGAAGAAGAATATTACATACCCCATGCAGCATCGTTTATCAAAAAAAAGAAGAAGACAAAGAAAAAGAAAGAAAGAGAGAGAGAGAGAGAAAAGAAAGAAAGAAAGAAAGAAAGAAAGAAAGAAAGAAAGGAAGGAAGGAAGGAAGGAAGAAAGAAAGAAAGGAAGAAAGAAAGAAAGAAAATATGAAGCCAGAAAAAGAAGTTTGAGTCTGGCTTGAGCTGTTATATGATATCTGACCATAAGTATGTCACTGATAATCTCAAAGTTGTCCCATTACTTTTTGAATGTAGAGGCTGTCAAATCAGGGTGGGAGAGGCAAAGGGTACAAGAAAGTCATAGCTAGGACACCACTGTGTATATATGTCTAGCTCATAGCAAATGAGGAAGAGACATAACAGGGAAAGGTGACAGGAACCCAATAAAGACTTTCCTAAACAGAGAGTAGAGAAGGTTTTACACGGACCAACTAACAGCCCGAGGCAGAGACACAAGCCAAGCTTGATAAGCAGATATGTGTGAACAGAGAGCAGGTAGAGAACATCAGACAAGAGGAAGGGGGGTTGGGGAGCAGAGCCTTTGACTGCACCTAGTCTCTGCAGTGGACATTTAGACCTGGAGTCATGGGGGGGGCTATAGGCTGTACACATGAATAGAGGCTGTCCTTCAAGGGCAAACACTTGGAGAAGTTCCTCCACATTTTCCACCAAAGAGAGGGAGGGGGGGGCTTGGGGGATGTGGTGTTCTGTTTTCTATTGGGATGGGGTAAAGAAAAAGCAGAGTTCATAAACATTTGCAGAAAGTAATCATAGTTCTATATCCTCCTTTACAAAACCTCAGGGCCATTAGTAGGAGGCAAGTGAGGGAAAAATAGCTGAAAAGTTCAGGGAAAATAGCTGAAAGGGTCAATGAAAATATAGATTAGTGACACCGGAGCTGTGGAGGAGTGGAGGGGCATGTTTTGGTCCAGGAAAGCTTGGTACCCTGGGGGGAGGGCAGCCTGCCAGCTCTGTCTTCTCATTTTGCAAGCTCTCCATACATAGCCTCAGAGGGAGGGGATTACTCCTTCAGGTGTGGCAGATGAGATTTTCTATATGATCTTATTGTCAGATGCACTCGACTACATCTTAACTTAAAGGAGTAAAGAGGTATGGTTTTGACGGTTCATGTGGTTCCAGGACCATGAGTTTGTGATAGCAGCAGTCTCATGTGGTAGAGCAATGCTCACATCATGGTGGCCATGAAGAGAAGATAGACAGAGGGAAAAATGGCCTAGGGTCAGCACAAATCCTTCAAAGGCAAGCCAACTTCTTCCTACTTGCTACACCTTCTGCTTTCCCAATAATGCCAGTATGTTAGGAATCCATTGATTAAGTCATTGATTCCATCAGAGGCCTCATGACGCCATGCCTTATCAAAGTCCTATCTATGAACATTTCAGTGGGTCCCAAAGCTTCAACACCTGAGCCTTTGGCAAGCCTTCTAAAGGCAAGGCTTTTTCAGATGTGTCTTTGATACCTGGTATAGTACTCCATCATCATTCCCAACACAGTGTTCCAGCTCTTAGACATCTCCCCTAAGTGAGAGCTATGGACATAACCCAGGGACTTCAGTGTGTTTTCAGTTCAGTGAAGAATCCAGCTGGAGACAGTGTAAGGATGAACATGAATGCTGTTCAGAGAGCAGGTATTTAGTAACTTGCTCAAAATGGTTAGAGAAAAATATGCAAGGCAGAACAAGTTTAGAGATGACTGGCTTATTTTTACTGGGCTTGCCAGCTTGGAGGAAACATGAGCGTGTTTAGAGGGTAAAATAAACCTGTCAGAAAAAAATGAATGCACCAAATGGGTTAGAGAACCAGGAGCAAACAGGATCCTCAAGAAGCCACAGAGGGCGGTGGTGGTGGGGAGTCTTGAAGAAGGAAGTCCAGAATTCTGTGAAGAATTTCAATTATCAATCAGAAATTGCTAGAACAAGGAGGGGTTGGGGGGAGAGGGTGGGAATAGAGTGAATTATTTGCATATAGGAGAACATGAGCTTCCTTTAGCCTCCGGCTCAATGTCTGCCTGGGAACTTTAGATTTTTCCCAAAACAGGGAAGACTGGAAGGAAGGGAAAGTAGAGATAAGAAGTAATCACACTATGCTCATTAGAGTATTTAGTTATCATACTGTTAACCAGCTATGCTTGCAGGATTGGAAAAAGTCCACTGACTTTGAAGTCAAATTGTAATTGTGCTCCATTCAGGACTGGACTAGAGATCTGTGCAACTCCATCCACTGCATCCCTCTGTTTAGCATCCTTTTCTTTTCCTCTTTCCCCATACATCCCTCTCCTTTTCTCTCCTGCTATTAACATTTTGTTGTTATTGTTACTGAGTTTCAATAAGGTCCACTGTGCTTCTATGTCTCATGTACTCTTTGTTTAACTACACACATAGCTAAGAAACTGGTAATATTTTCTGCAATCAAAGGAAAACAGAGACACTAGGGAGACGGTACAGTGGATAAGAGTGTTTCGTTGCAAGCTTGAGGACCTGAGTTCAGATGCCCAGAACCCACAGAAAAAGCTTTAAGGATCAGCATGTAACTGCAGATGTACCAATATTGAAATGCTGAGACGGAGGATTTGGGGGGGCTCAGTTCACAGCCAGTCTAGGCCGTCAGTGAGCTCTAGGTTCAGTGAGAGAAACTGAAAAATAAAATGGTGGAGAATGATAGAAAGAGACGCTTGCCACTGACTGACCTCTGGCTGCCTCTGATGCATGCACAAGCAAACTGTACAGAGATCCCCCCGGGATGCGGGATGCAGGATGCGGTTTTCACTCATTGCCCTCCATGCTGGGCTGACCTCTTGGGTGATGCGGCTGCCTTTGAATCACTAGTGCTACTGCAAGGAACCTGGATAAGCTTCCTGTTTCACCGTGCTAGATGAGAGTAATCATTCCTTTGGTCTGACATCAGTGCTTTAACTGAAGTGAATAGAATAGAAGTTTCTCCACATGTCCCCAGGAAACATCATGGAAAAGGAACCATGCCTGACCTATGCTTTTTACTTTTCCTCCCAGTAAAACTTTTTTGTATGACCTACGCAAAGTCTTTCACAAAGAGAACCTTGTACCTTTCTGGTTTCTGGGTCCTAGGCTTTTACTAACTTGTGAATAATACCTGCAAGACATCTGTGAGTGTGCAAGCATCCCATTTCTCCCTTGTACACTGGGGTGGGTTTGGCATGTGTTCGCTAAATGAATGAATGAATGAGTCAGTCACCCCTCAATCAAGACTGACCTTTAATTAAACGAACACTTATTTACTTTCTGTTCTCCTTTAGAATTTGTCGGGCTGGAAATTAGAATTAGAGCCTTTGTAAATGTAAACCTGAAAAGCACTACATTGTTAAATAAACTCCTTTATAAAAATTCTATTTCTGTGGATGCTTTGTTCTGCCCATAGAAGTTTGGGATGGAAAGTTGAGTGAGCAATCAGCATGACAGCCTCTGTGATTACTCCTATAATCTGCAGGGCCTAAGTGGTGGCCTTGGGGAGACTTTGAGTATGTTTCCTTATTAGGAAATCATAGTGATTTTAGGAAAGGCATAAAGGAAATGTTTCTGCTGAGAAATAGCATGCTGTAACTAATGAGGGAAGGAAAAAAGTATGTACTTTAAAATCCCACATAGTAACACTATGCCTCAGAAAGAAATGATGTCTTCACAAACCCTAAGCTTGCACTTGGCCTGGTTGAAGAGAAAGATCTTAACCCATCTGAGGGTCTGGCCTTGGAGGACATGTGACCAAGTCATGACCTGCAGTTCTTTGCCTCTTGTCAGTTGCACACATCGGTTTTCAATCCTTATAAGAGGTAGTGAGTTATTTCATGTTCAGGAGCAAAGAAAGCTGAGGTTTTGAGGTGATATGTGACTTGTCTGAACATATCCTAAAACCTGAGCAAATATGGCTTATTTTCTTGGTCTAGAGTGATCCTCTTGTAAGTGTGAAAGTTACATGATTTCCAAAAAATTTGAGTATTTTAAAACTCTATAAAAAAATTTACCACCGACTGTGCTGAATTGAAGGAATGATACAGGGGAACAAATCTACCTTTTAATGTCCTGCTTTTTAATCATGAAGAAGCCTCTCGTAATCTTTCTAGGTACATGGCATTTGACAAAATTGATACTTTGATGAATCAGTCAAATAATTATCTCATCAGTTACTGGTTTTTATAATTTCACTAGGGTTTGCATGTTTAAGGAATTTCTCTTGCAGTGGCTTGTACGTATTCTGTGTTGTCTGATCACTCCTAGTGCAAGCAACGTAAGATCCTAGTATCAAGTTCATTGAGATAAAGCTAGAAAGATACAAAGGGAACAGAATGAATGGCACATATCAGTGTATGACACCTCTGGTCAGCCAAGGCAGAAGGTGTTAGGACAATTGTGAACCATAATCTTTGTGAGAATGAGTGTATGGATGTGTCTTTTGTTGTCACTGTTGTTTTTGAAATATGTGTCTTCCTATGTTTCCCTGGCTGGCCTGGAACATGCTACTTGAACCACCCTGTCCTCAATCTCACAGAGATCCACTTGTTCCCATCTCCTGAATGTTAAGATTAAAGGTATCCTCCACCACACCCTGATGGATTATTATGTCCTATGTACAGCCAAATTTCTGCCTCTTTTAAAGACAAGAATGTTGTGAATGTTACCTTCTCCCTGGCAACTCCTGTAAGGGGACCACACAGTTCAGAGCTTTCATTTTTGGCTTCCTATCAATCCTCCTGTCATGGCCACCATTCTTCCCTTGTCATTATGCAGTCGCCATTTCTAGTTACTGAAAAAGTCCTAAGCTCTCTTCATTGATAAAATGCATGCCATTCAGATTTCATGTTCATACCCAACAAGTTACCTCGACTCTAGTCATGGGGAATGTCCTGTTTGCAACCAATCAGTAATTGCAGAGTTGAGAGCTTTACCTAATGCATTCAGAGAACATGGTCCTAGTGTCCAGTCTGGGCATTAAAGATACAATGGTAAACAAACACACAGTGTCTTGCCCTTTTGGGTTTCTCTAGATAATAGGAAAGGCAAATATAGCAGAGGAAACATTGTTTTATATGAAACTGGCTATATTAAATTAAGTGTGTGCTATAGTGAACCCCAAGAGAACACAGGGAAGGTCTGGTCAGGGAAATGAAGATGTGTGGTCTCAGCTGATTACTATAAGCCCAAGTTTCTTATTCATATCTCACAAATGATCACAGATTCATCTAGGTTTGGATCCTAGCCTGACACATTCTGGGATCCAGGCTTGAAGGAGCAGTCTTTGTCTGAAGCATTTGAGTTTCTTTCTGAAATACATAGAGGGCACAGAAGAGCACATTGTGGCCAGAAGTGGCCCCATCATTTTCTGCTGTTCTGTAGTGGTCAAAATGAATCTCACACTTGAAACTGGGTTTAATTAATATTGTCTAAGGAGAAGCAACATAGACTAACTGGACTTTGCCATTTATCGTGGCTGGGACATAAAGTGAAAGATGAGACCCAGTATAGAGCAGAGAGTAGATAATGGATGACAGCACTATTAACCTTGCATTTGACTTGCTGAACAATTACAGCAGAGATGAGTCTTTACCAAAGCCACCTACCCCAAGGATTTAGACCTCGGTGTCATCCTAATACTTCCTAAAAACATCTAGAATGTTCTTTGAACAACATTCTGGGCTGGTTGTCAAGCCAACTTTATCTAAAGAGTCAAGTTGTAGAAAAGCAAAAGTGGTGTCTCTCTATGCATTAGTCTTAACATATAGCTGCTTTACGGAAAAATATCCAGCTAGAGAAGCTTCTCCACATTGAGTGTCAAATATAGTCATCCCCTGGGAAAGAAAACAAAAGAAAGAGAGAGAGAGATAGAAAGAAACATTAAGAAAAAAATGTGATAACATATATTAAAATCTCAATCTTTGGTACTGACACATCAAACTGTAGCTTGTTTTATTACTCTTGTCATTATATTTTTAAAATCTGCCCACTTGTATTAATTTTTTCAGATGATAAAACTAATATCGGGAGATTATTTTCCCTGCCACAGATTCGCAGCTTCTCATATTGAGGTCACACCAATCATTCTGTATGCACGGTCACATGCTAGCCTCTGGCTAGTTTGCAGTGGGCACCAACTGGATTCCCACCCAGCAAGACCAATCAAGAAGACCAGTGTAGAGCAATGTTGAATTCATTCACAAATAGCAGAAACAAAACCTGACCTACTTTACGTTGTGAAGTGGGGCTCCTGAGCATCCATTTCTGAATGAGAGGAGCTAAGCCTGCCAACGGACTTTGTTTGATCTAGATATCAGGCATTCATGTGCTGATTTGATGAGACAGGGCAAGCACACATTGTGCAGTCTACATCCCTGCCTGGTACTGGGCTTTTGCAGGACCAAGGGAAGGAGCAAACAGAATCTATATTGAGTTCTTACATTCCTGGTAATTCATTAATTTGACTTCAAGCTCCATTTAGCTGCATCAGGAGAGGTTAGTCCAGACTGTATTTCTCTCATTCTCATTGATGAGTAGTTGCAAGAAGCAGGGTTACACAGATAGAAGTATAAGAGCTACATTACTCTTCATGAGAAGCAAGGCACAGTGCAGAGGGGCAGGCTAGTCAGAGGAACCCAACACAGGCAATAGTGGTCAGAAGGTACAGCATCATATAGAGATGCAGAGATAAGTTAATAGGAACTAATGGGTCCAGAAGAAAACTCAGCTCCTACAATCACTGTGCAGCAAAGCTGGATGAGATGACCTGCAAACACCAGTGTGTTGGCTCCTGGGTTTCCACACCATTCTCTTGATCTCAGAACTGTACACTGAAGACAGGATGAGGCTGTAAGTGTGGAAAGAAATTTTGATCCAGAGAAGAAAGAGTCATATACCATAGCTTTGCCATGCATTTGCTTCATGGAAGTGATTTAGGGAAATGATTTGCCTGAACTCAAATGCGCAAATGCTGACCTGGTAAGGCTTGTTTAAGGGATGATGGCTGGTGTGGCTGTATGGAAGATCACAGTCCTGCCCAACCATCCTCAGTTGTCCAGATTCAGGGTTTGTGCTTCCCACTGTCTCACCTCACATCTTTCTAGCACTCTTAGGGGAGCTGGAAGAACAAAATTTCTGCTTTACTAAGAATTCAGCTATTATTCTTTTTCTCTCTCTGAAGAAGTCTGTCCTCCTTTGATCTGAGATTGACAATCGAGGCTATTCTGAGAAGTACTAATTACAGAACACATCCGGTGAGTGCCCCTTTTTCGCCCACACACAGCTACTGGAGCTGCAATGTGACAAGCCAGCCTTGCCAAGTAGCCCAAACCTATGGCACCTGTGGGCAGTGGTTGCCCATGGCAACAGCAAGGGGGAGGAGCTGTGGGGATAGAAGTCACAGTGTCTGTCTGGTTTTGTTCATGATTTCTCTCTGTATGTGTGTGGTGCATGTGTATGCGCTCATGCATGTGTACATGTAGAGAGAAGCATGCGATAAAAAGTGAGGGACTCAGGACAAGGTGATGGGGAGAAGTGGAATTTCTGCTTGCATTAATTTTTACATATTACTTCTTAAAGTGAGAACGTTCAGCTCAGGAAGCTGCATCTCCTCATTTACTGGCAATGTAGCCATTCTTTAATATTTATGGGAGACGGCCTCCAAGAATCCCAGGGTTATCAAAATCCATATAAGTTCAAATCATCTATAGAAAACATAGTATATTTTCATGAAACCCCTATATGCCTCCTTTAATACTCAAAGCAGTTTAAATGTTCTTTTAACAAAAACTGTTATACTGTGTTGTGTAGAAAATTATGACAAGAAAATAAATTCTGTGTATGCTTTGTATAGATGTCATTTGTTTTTTTTTTTTTTGTTGTTGTTGTTGTTTTCTTGCTCAGTCTTAGTTTGTGGTTTGTTGAATCCATGGATACCGAGAGTTGACAGCATGTACATAGGTAACAGAGAGCCTTACCTTATCTTACCCTATGTCACACTAACCCCTTCTTAAGAAAGACTTTAGGTTGTCTCTGTCATTTTAGGATGATGAATTTAGAAGAAAAAAAAAGGAGTTCACCAGAGGCAGATAAAGATACTAAGCCATAAACCAGCCCCGGGATGACAGAAACGGGAGCAGAGAACAGCAGTGGTTTGTCATTCCTGCATCAAAGAGCCAACAGCAAGGGTATGGGTGGCTGTTCATCAGCACGGTCCTCTGCAGAACCCCTTTGGGCACATCAAGTACATTTCTGGGTAGTATTACCTTTGACATAACACTAGCTCCTTAGATTCCCAGGTCTCTGCAATCCCATCAGATGGGAATAACTTTTATCCTTTAGGTTACTTTAACGATTTACTACAATTTAGAAAGTTCCTAGCCCAACACCTGTCAGAACATGGCATGTAAAGTTCACACATTCCATACCTAGATGAGAACACTGTTGGATGGACAAAGAGTTAAGGACAGAGAGCATGCGCAGCTGGACTTACCATCCTTCCCACAGGCTGTGCTGTCCCTGGCAGCTCTTTTAGCCTTTTTCTGGTTGCAGGAGGATGCAGCTCAATCCTTTTGCCTCTGGAGACACTCTCCCTAGTCTGTTAAATAAAGCCAACCATGCCTCTTCCTTCAGGTTAGGATTACCTGAGGACTGGGTGGATTTGCTGCTAGGCAAGTTCACTGAGCAATACCCTTGGTCAAACAGAGAGGGGGGGAGGGGAGGGGAGGGGGAGAGGAGGGGAGAGGAGAGGAGAGGAGAGGAGAGGAGAGAAAAGAGGAGCAAGAGAGCTCAAATTGCTTAGAAGCTACTCTGGAAATTTCTTCTATCTATCTATCTCTCTATCTCTCTATCTCTCTATCTCTCTATCTCTCTATCTATCTCTATCTCTTTCTCGGCAGTAGGGGTGTGACTTATGTGCCCACCTCCCTTCTCCAGGCTAGGATTTTTACTTGGTTTGTACAGGTCTTGCATATGCTGTCAAAATGCCTATGTGTTACTCTGGGCCACTGCTCTCTTGTGTCCAGAAAACAGTGATTCCTTCAAGTTATCCAATCCCTTCCTCTATGAAGAACCTTGAGCGTTCAAGGAGAGTGTGATATGTATGCCCCATTCAGGGCAAAAAACCGTACAGTGTCTTATTGTCTGCATTTTTAGCAGTTCAGGTCTCTATGGCAATAACCATCTACTGAAAGCAGCTTCTCTCAAGAGGGTTGAGAGATTTGCTGGCCTATGGGTATAGGGACAAGTCTAAGATACTTTAATACTATGTTCATTTAGCTAAATAATCGTATCTTGGTCTTCTCTATGGCCTATGACCTATCAAGCTATGTGTTCTTGACCTCCTAACTGTGAACTTGACCATGAGAAAGCATCTTCTGGCAGCTCTTGGAACTTGATCAGCAGCTAAGAACTTATTATCAGTTCCTTAACTCAGGCCTAGAGTCACCCTACATCACTCAGTCTGACTGTAGTCTCTGACATCCTGTGTTGGCCTTCTGTTCTTCTGATCTTCCTGGCCCTTGAAACAGACTCATGGGTGAGACATGCAAACATTTGTGCATGCTTTGATTAATATTTATATAATACAATGTGATAGAAGCTGAGGTGCACTTCTGAAATGGTTTTTGGGAATAAGAGTTAGAGTGATGGCCTTTACCAGAACAATTTAAGAAAGGCCAAAGTAGAATTTACTAAAAACAGAAAAATGGAAGAAAAAGTTATGTTCTCTCTCTCTCTCTCTCTCTCTCTCTCTCTCACACACACACACACACACACACACACACACACAAACACACACACACACACACACACACACACACACACACACACACACACACACAGAGAGAGAGAGAGAGAGAGAGAGAGAGAGAGAGAGAGAGAGAGAGAGAGTTTCCAGTAAAGAGACACATATGATGAGGAACATCAGACATCAGAAAGCGTTTGCATTTTCAAAGAAGGATTGCATTGTCTTCTCCTGAGCAAATATATGTCCAATCATATGTTAAATTGCTATCATCACTATGTTTTTAACTGAAACACGTTCTATTGAAAGTACTCTAGGAGATAAGCACTTAAATGCATGCCTTCATGAGAAATGTAAAAACAAAGCAGAAATTAGCATGCCAGATTGTACTGTGCATGGGACCAATGCAAAGCTGTTTACCTCCTCGCCTTTATTTGCTCACCCACTAAGTAAAAATAATACCAAGGTTTGTCTTTCCAGGTTCTGTCAAGGTTCCAGGTGTTAACATAGTCAAAGTCAAGTGTATGGTGTATGATGGAGAACAGCTATGTTCCCTGCAATACTGAACAGCCATGTTGAACCAGAGATATACTGTCCCAATGTGACTGCAGAGACACATAAACTATAGGTGAATGTCCTTTGTCCCAATGCTAGTGGAACACCAGTGCTTATTCTAGAGCAGTCAATTATGCTATCTCTCCAAGCAGCAGAATCTTTCTAAAGAGCTTACTCCTCAATTGATTCCATAGTTACGCTCTGGCATATAATCCCCTCGTCTATGACAGCATGCAAGCGCTCCTAAGGACATTCAATACTGAGATCAAATGTAACTGGCCTATTTATATCCAAAATTGAATGTGCAATCTTTAGTGGGGTTAAAAAGAATAGAAGCCCCAGGGATAAAGCTATGGTTCACATGAATTGTAGCTTCTAATTGCCTAGGAAGGTGAGGTGTTCTTTCAAAGGAAATACTAGACAGTACCAGTTATTCACAGAAGCACATCCACATGTGTGCAAAGACAAAGAAGTGAAAGCTCATCATTTATTATTTATGTCTTGCAAACACTGGATGGAGCATATGGCTAAAAAATTCAATTTCATTTTTCTAAGATCCTTCCTACTAAGCAATATTCTTAAAGCAGTCACAGTAATATTTGGGTGGGGGGAAACAGTGTTACAGCGTCTTGGGGGAAAGAGTTGTTTTGTTCCCCTGATGGGTTTAGGATACAGGCCAAGAGTATTAGGCTGTTCTGACAGTAGACCTGTATATAAAACAGATCAGCATGTTATATTTTGATTGGACTACTGATCAACATTCCACATACACATTCTCTATTTTTCTATCTTTCTCTCTTTGTCCCTCCCTCCTCTCTTTTTCTTTGAGTTTGAGAATTTCACGTTCATATAATACATAGTAGCCTTCAAGAAAGATATTATGTTAAAGTTCGAACATAAAACCAGACATGGTGGTAAGTGGCTTTAATCCTGTCACTTGGGAGGCTGAGTCAGGAGGATCTCTGTGAGTTCTAGACTAGCCAAGGCTGCATAGTAAGGCCTTGTCTCAAACACACACACACACACA